>NW_020664417.1:91994643-92073534 GCF_002925995.2 Terrapene triunguis | reverse complement strand
CGGGGGGGGGGGGTGTGGATAAGGTTTTGGGCAGTCAGGGTACAGGTAGGGTCCTAGGGGGCCGGGTCCTAGGGGGCCAGTTAGGATGGGGGTGGGGGAGGGTCTCAGGAGGGGACAGTCAGGGGACAAGAGGCAGGGAGGCTTAGGTAGTGGGTGGAGTCCTGGGGGGGCAGTTAGGGGCAGGGGTCCCAGGAGGGGGCAGTCAGGGGACAAGGAGCGGGGGGAGGGTTGGGGCTCCTGAGGGGGGCGGGAAGTGGGACGGAGTGGAAGGGGCAGGGGCGGGGCTAGGGCGGGTCTCCTCCTGGCCTCTTTTTTGCTTGCTGAAATATGGTAACCCTAACTCAGCATGTCCCAACTGGCAGTTAAGAAGCACCATCTCACATGTAAAAATCTTGTGAAGAGTGATACCAGATGGTGCACAATTCTGAAGTCAAACCAAGTGCACCCTGTCTACAATAGAAGCCCAAAAGCTCTATGTGTAATAGTGCCTAATTTACATGGCATATCGTACATTGTATCTTTAACAAAAAAAGTTTCTAGTGTTTTAAGAAGGGGATTGGGAATCAAGACTCCAGACATCCATTCCTGGTTTTGTTATTGACCCAATGTGTGATGCTATCGTCTGTCCTCCCTGCCCACTATCTGAAATATGTACCCTATTCAGGTATTTATCACATACTCATCACCATGGCATATAGGTGCAGACAAATCAACATTCAGTGAGAAGCCTATTTTCCTCCTCCTTATAAATTCCCTTCCCTCCTAAAACCCTCCGAGTGCTGAGAAGACAAGTGTTTAGGAATTTGGTTCTTTAAAATCCTCAGATAATGTTTTTTAGAGCTCCTTTTAAGAAAACAAAGCGGCTCACATTGCCTCAAGAATCCTTTCTAACCCCTTGCTTGCATTACTTCTGCTCAAGCAATGTCTGTGGCAAAATAAGGGGCTTCAATCTCCAGAATTGTCAATCTGGCTCTACTGACCATTGCTAAATTCACTAACAACTTGTTACACTGTATATCTATTGCTTAGTTATACGTCATGACATGAAATGATAAAACAACATATTTCAGCTTCAGCATGAATATGCAAGACTTACCAATTCTTCCTTTCTTGTGAATGTGGCCTGGCATGATACCAATTTTGCATTCTCCAGGCTAAAAGAGTAGAAATAACAAATACTTAAAAAAAAAAAAAATCATGATGCAAATAATTTTGAAAATTCACTAAAGATGGATTAGTCTCCAAAACATTAAAAGAAATGTTTTTCAAACACTTACATTGATGACTCCAGGGCAATTTGGGCCCACTAGTCGAGTCTTATCCTGACGGATCAGTTTATGTTTAACCCGAACCATATCCTGCTGTGGAATACCTTCCGTAATGCACACAACTAAGGGGATTTCTGCATCAACAGCTTCGTTAATTGCAGCAGCAGCAAACGGAGGAGGCACATATATAACGGAGGCAGTGGCACCTGTTTGTTCTTTAGCCTAAACATGCATTAACAAAAAGCATATGAAACATTCAGTAAACCTTAAGAGTACATTGGGCAACTAACACTTTAAATGTATCTATTTAAATATTTATGACAAAAAATAAATCAGAAGTTTCAAAGTCTATGGTCACAGCAGTTCTGTGCATAGCAATTTCATTCAGATTAACAGGAGATATAAATGGAATAGCTGCAGAACTGATTCCTAAAATAGGTTCATCTTCCAGGGAGTTTACACCACAATCAGCAAAGTGTACTCTTCAGTCCATTTATTCATTCACTTTTTATGATCTATTTATCAAGAGCTAAAGTCATGAGGGATATCGAACACTCTCCATATAAAATAAATGTAAGTTGACACCAAATGACTTCTAGGCCCTTATTTTATTTATATGCACAAATGAAAAAGTGACTTTTAAAATGGAAACTGAACTCCAACTCGATTCATTGGTTGTGCCCACTATTATACAGACACTGACCACAGACCATCTTGGCTTTATTTCTCACATACTTTAAAACCAGAACTGTAACCATGACTCCACTCTCAGATTCTGTCCCTCTTCAACTCTGGAAGCTAGAAAGTTCTAGCATGTTCAACTTTGACAACCTTCTCACCCACATCTTTACTGTCTAGTGGTCCAGTCAATAACTATACGATTACCTCTTTCACGGTGTTAAAGACTGGCAGGCCCAGATGAGTTTTGCCCCCCTTCCCTGGGGAAATTCCACCTACTAGTTTGGTGCCATATTCCAATGCCTGTTGGCTATGAAAGGTGCCCTATAAGAGATACACAGGAAACTTCAGAAGATGCAAGCCAGAAAGAACACTTTTATACCCCTTCAAATAAAACATTTAAAAACTGAAGGCACATTATGGAACTGTAGTTAAGATCAAATATATGCCAACAAGAGAAAGTAAATTAGAAGCATGTCAAACTCAGAGTAAAATATAAACTACAAGTTTTGTGAATGCCATCTAAAAGGCTCATTTCAATGTTTGTGAAATTGCAGCATGTTTGTCAAACATTCTAAAGAAGAAGTGTAATATTCTAAATCAAAATATTGTTTAAAAAAGGAAACCCAAATTATTCACTATTAAAAGTGTTGGTACTCTTAACATGTTCCTGTGTTTATATAATCTATGTAGAATCAAAGCAACTTTAAGGTTGTAAACTGAGGTGAAAAGAAAAGTTTTGGAATGTGATTTAGAAGAGAGGGAGTGATCTCGATCTTGAAGGGAAATAAAGAGATGCAAGGTTTCTAGATAAATGAGGAAGTACAAGTGAATAAATGAGGACAGAGGAGGACGTCCATGGAAAGGAGGGTGACGTAGGGGAAGAGTGGAGTAAATTCTTGGAGAGATCTGAAAAAGTCAAGAGGGAAACTGTTGTATGTGGAAAAGCTGTGGAGAATGAGGGAGATATGATCTCACTTTCTGGAGAAAGGTAGTCGTCTGCCCACAGCATTCTGTACCCATTGGAATTTAGTATTGTTAAAATAAAGGGATTCATTATCAAGGAGTTACACAATGAACTGTAACACACACAATCTAAATAAAAAGGGGGATCAATTTAATTAACACAAAAAGGGTTTGAGATTAAGGGCCCAACTCAGGGCATAAATTTCTATCGAAAATGTATGAAGACAAAAAGGCTGATGCACAAGCACGGTGCATACAAACCTTTCCGCTGAGAATTCAAACAAAATGCATTACGTTATGAACAGAAAAAATACCCATTTCTGGGTATTCACATGGAAATGAAGGCTATAATTAGAGGTCATTTGCACTATAGATACACAATATATAGTTACTGCTGAGGAAATTCTGTGCCAAAAAAATGAAATTCTGCAAATTTTGTTTGTCAATAAATAAATGTGGAGGCTACAGCATAGCAGTGGGGAGCCCAGGCCACTGGCTGTATGGAGGTGGGAGATCACCCTGCAGCCCCTCCCTACCTCCAACATACACTTTCCTGAACATGGAGTTGGCCACGAGGCTGCACCCGACCCTGACCCAGCACAAGGGCTAGGCCTCCCCAGAAACACCCCAGGGCCCTGCCCCTGGCACATCAGGTGTGGGCAGGCAGGTTTAGCCCAGCAGGATCCAAGTATAGAGGGGCTTAGGGTGGGGGGACCCAAGTGTGGGATAAGAGGGTTCTCTGTGGGGCAATCTGAATGCACAGGGGCTCATTGAGGGGGATCTGAATGCACAGGGGCTCATTGAGGGGGAAAGGGGGTGTTTCCAGATGCAGGGGGGTCCAGGGGAAGGTGGTTGAGGCTCAGCAAGAGCCTTAAAAGGGGGGGGAGCCCCAGCTGCTGCCGCCCAGGGGACACCACATGCTGGGCTCCTGCCCCTCCCCATGATTCCCCCATCCCCCCTCCCTTTCTCTCTTCACTATCCCCTGCCCCATCCCCCTTCCCTAACTCTCACATCCCCCTCCTCCTGCCCCATCTGCCCCCCACTCCCCCTATTTCCCCCGTTGGCAGAAAACAGGATAGTTCCCAGCACACAGAAGAACATGACCGGCACTAGTACCCAGGAGGCAGCATCTAAGTGGCACCCTCCTTGAACTGGGCAGCTCTGCACTCGTAGAAATGGGGTGGCAGTGGCACATGACCCCATGTGCTCCTACATACCTTGCCTGCTTGGGAGGGCAATGCCCCCCACAAAATTACACGCATGAGCATCCCTGTTCTGTTCCCTCCCCACCACCATCACCACCATCCACACCCCACCATAGTTTCCCTTTGTTTCCCTGTCATTTTCTGAGGGGAAGCAAAGAAATCTGCGGGGGGGACACGAATTCTGCACGCGTGCAATGGCGCAGAATTCCCACAGGCGTAATATAATGGGACATGTGGACATAATGAATAGCTATTTTACAGTGCACATTAAAGTTTTAAATGACCTTCAGAATACAGCATGCCTTTTTTTCTTTTAGATCAGAGCAGTTAGGCTCCAAATCACAAGGTAATAGTTCAGTTAGTTCTCCCCTGCCAATACATTTTCAGACAGCATAGCAGAGGCCCACATTTTAATATTCCAAATCAGCTTTAAGAGATCACAAACATGATAATCAAGTGCAAAAAAACAATATTGGCAGCTGCTGCTAATTCATATCAATGCACTTCTGCTATCTAATGCAGTCTTTTCATCATTCAAATGTGTAACAATGAGAGAATGTGAAAGAAGGATTAAATGAATTAAGATGACAAAAAGAATTAAACTGATTCTCTGTGGAAAATAAACTCTTAATTTAAAACAAAAGGCATTGTCTCAATGATAACATTTGAATGAACAAACACTAACCAGAGAAGCTAAAGAGCGCAGTTGCTGAATTTGAGCATGAACTGGATTGGAAACAGTGGGATTCCAGGTTGCTGTCGGAAATTGAAAATACAAAGAATAAAGTGACTACACAAGGCAACCTCTTATTCAGAGGACACAAAGCTTCAATTAACACATATCATGGAGGATTGGTTCTAAACAAAATAAGGATGAAAGTCAGTGGTGTCAAACAGTAACAGAATTATATACAGGATATGGTTTTGCAGCGTAGCAACACACAATGCTTGAAGCAAACTGCTTCATCAATGAAGAACATTTCCCTTTATCCAGAAGATAATTCAGCAGAAAAAATTCAAAGCGGAAAACAGGAAAGCTGTTTCTACAAAGAATAAATATTTTCCTCACAGAACTTTTTGAAGGAATACCTTATATTTGATGTGGTGACAAGGCTAAATAAAGCAAACAGTGATATAATAAGATAACCCAGCTTTTAAAACGTCTGCATTTGCTAGAAGGACATATATATGCACAACAAATGAAATCAAAAATATGGAACACCTGTTAAATCTCTTGACTACTCATTTTTTTCCATTTAAAGAAGGTTATACTAAGCATTTCATCTATACCAAAGATACGCACCTGTTTGCCAGTAAAACCCTGGCAGATAACCTTTGTATTTTTATTGATATAAAGATTTTTCCGCGTGGCTGAATAGGAACAGTGACGTACTCCATTCTGCTGCACTAAAAATAATAAAATAAAAAGGTTAATAATCGCTTGTGTTTCTAGAATCTTACTTTACCCTTCTATATGGCCTCACAAATGTTACTGAACTAAGCCTTTCAATACCCCATGAATCAGACACGACTCCATTCTACAGTTACATAAGGGAAGGACAGAGTCTGAGACTCAGATTTTCAGAAAGCTTTAATTTGGGTGCCCTACCTTAGATACCTCAGGCCTGATTCCCAGGGGTGCTGAGCACCTGTAGCTCCCATTGACTTTGTCTGGAGTGTGGGTAGGGTTGCCAACTCTCCCAGAATCGATCCCCCAGTGGCTACTGAAACCAGTCCGGGAGATTTTAATAGGCTGCTAAAAGTCCGGTCGGTGGTGCAGCAGGTCTAAGGTAAGCATACCTGCGCTGGCTCTACGCAGCTCCTGGAAGTGACTGGCATGTCCCTCTGGCTCCTGGGTGCAGAGGGTTTCTGCGTGCTGCCCCCCCCCATGCTGAGTGTCGACTCTGTAGTGTCCATTGGCCAGGAATCACAGTCAATGGGAGCTGTGGGGGTGGTGCCTGCATGCAGGGGCAGCACGCAGAGCCACCTGGCCACCCCTGAACCTTGGAGCTGGATATGCCAGTCGCTTCAGGGGGCCGCCCGAGGTAAGCACCATCTAGCCGGAGCCTGCACCCCTCATCCCCTCCCATACCCCAACCCCCTCCAGCCCTGAGCCCCCTCCTGCACCTAGACTCCCTCCCAGAGCCTGCACCCCCTCCTGCACCCCAACCCCCTGTCGCAGGTTCAGCCTGGAGCCCTCTCCCACACTCTGAACCCCTCGGCCCTACCCTCCAGCCCAGAGCCCACACCCCCTCCTGCACCCCAACCCCTTGCCCCAGTCTGGTGAAAGTGAGTGAGGGTGGGGGAGAGTGAGCGATGGAGGGAGGGGGGTTGGAGAAGGGGTGGGGCAGGGATAAGGCCTCAGGGAAGGGAAGGGGGCAGGGCAGGGTGTTTGGGTTTGTGCAGTTAGACAGTTGGCAACCCTAAGTGTGGGTGCTCAGCATATGAAGCATCAGGCCCTAACTAAGTAACTGTTTAAAAAACAAATTAAAAAAATACATCCAACAATAGAGGACACCTGTAAACACATGGCCTAAGACGTAACCACGGCCACAGAGTGAGGCACTGTCAGAACTGGGAATGGAGCCAGCTCCTCGGTCCCAATAGCCCCCCCCCCCACACACACACACACCTTAGCCAATCTGAAACATCTAGCATGTTGAGTGATCCTCAGAAGGATCACTCCAGGGTGAAGATTCAGTGAGAGAAGCTTTTTCCAGTAATTTCCTAGCTGCTAGGGATTAGAAACCACAAACTTAAAATTATGCTTGGACTCATGGGGAAAAGGAAGGCCCTCCATCAACACCACCAGCACCACTTTCCATCTAATTCAGCAAGAGGATGCTTGCATGTGCCTCTTCTCACTGCTTCTAACACCTTAAAGATATGCAGCTAAAGAAAACCAATGAGTACAGAAAAGGGAACTAATTGCCTTCCTATTGAACAGTTAAGGCATTCTATTGTTGCATCATCGGCTCGATGGCAAAGCACAGTTTAATTTACTTGTGTGAAATGTAAGATAAGAGATGGCTAGGGAAAAGAGGGACAGATTCTTCACAAAACCTTTTGCAAAAAGGTCAGCTGTAGCAGAGAATTTCAACCCTATAATGGGCCTTGGATAGTTTAGAAATCCTCCCTAACTGGGATGTATTTTATGACACTTATTCTAAGCAGGAAATTGTACATTCCTAGAACACAGCACAGGCAATATTAGTATACGTTACAAGAGATGTGGTGCTGTTCAGGTACCTAAAGTCTTAAGAGGAAAAAACGTTAAGAGATGAACTTTAAGAAAAAGGGAGGAAGTGGAAAGTAAGGGGAAGCTAAAATAAAGATTTCCTATCTGGACTGTCTTCGGTTTGACCAGGCACATGCTCAAGTGTGCCTGTAGGGGATCCACATCATTTAAAAAACAAGACCACAGTATGTAGAGTTCACTGGCTGGAAAAAACAAAAGAAAAATAACTCTCCAAGTATTTTACAAACAACATATTATATGGAGATATACCTATCTCATAGAAATGGAAGGGACCTTGAGAGGTCGTTGACTCCAGTCCCCTGCCTTCACAGCAGGATCAAGTACTGTCCCTGACAGATTTTTGCCCCAGATCCTTAAATGGCCCCCTTGAGGATTGAACTCATAACCCTGAGTTTAGGAGGCCAATGCTCAAACCACTGAACTATCCCTCCCAACTCTGCTTCAACACAAGCTCTTATGACCAGATACACGTACTTGTCTACTTACCACATGTTACTGACATCTTAAAATAAAGGCACCAGATAGAAATTGCAATTATGGAAGGCTTATTAGTCGAGGTTTCATTTACACAATATTTAAAACCTAAGCAGTTACAACTTTTTTTCCCCGCAGAGAGGCTAAAGGGGCAGTAATCCTATTGAGACCTCTCTTTGCAAAGAGCTTTTTAAAGATAAAGCCTGTGTGTGTGTGTACCGCCATTCAACCTAAATGAGAAGCAAGGCTAAACCAACATCAAAAGAAGTTTATACACTATTAAGTCAAGTCTGATTTCTCCAGCAAGCGCTGTAGTCTTTTCCGTACTTTTCAGTCATGCCAAATAATGTGAAGAATTATAATAGCATATGCCTATGTCTGATTCCAACCTATTAGGTAATCAGTCTGGTTTTCTTGAAGAACCATTGGGAAAAGAATGTTACACGAGACTCTACATAGCACCAACATTTCGAACAGTCAATAAAATTAGAGTTTAAAGGGAAAATGGATATGGAGGCTCACAGTATATAACAGAACTGTTAGATATGCATGTCATCAGTCTGTTAAGAAGTCAGAAAAGCCTTTGCAACAGTTCAATCTAATCACTTGCTTTTGTCTGCTTGATCAATATTGCTGGAAGCAATACACAAATAAGTATTATTCGAAATAAACAATGTTACATAAAATTTTGTAAGTTTTAAGAGAAACCATTAAGCCAATAGATCAAGTAAGTCCATGTCTGAAGCTCTAATAAACATATTGAATGTGATTTTAGGGTAATCTTTAGCAGACCGAAGTTTCAGTCAGGGAAAAATGTGTTATTTTAAACTAGTGCAGCTAAGTGTGGACACACTTACCTCAATTTAAACCTGGTTACATCAATTACAAGGGCAAACTAAACTGCTGTGAGGTTTAAGTGGAGGTAAGCATCCACAAAAATGGACAATGGTTTAAAAAAAAAAAAAAAACACACACACACACACACACACACACAAAACATAAACGTGGCTTGTTGAACCAGTGTAACTCTGTGGTTAGACCAGGTCTATGTATGTTGGAACCTGTGTGTGCCCGGACATTGACAGCATGCCCAGAGCCAAAAAAAGACTCTTGAAATTTGACTTCCCATATATTTGTATATAAAGAATCACTCCTACATACTGGCTAGTTAAAGTACATTTATAAAAACAGATCCTTTTAAAAGGCTTACTAGGCTGACCCTTCTAGGGTGAACAGGCATAGCTGAATCATCCACGGTTAAGGTTCCAGGTCAATTAACATTTCAATATTGAGAAGGACTCTAAGCTAGACAGTAGAAAGTTCTCAGTGTACATATTTATAATACAGCACAAAAGTCTATTTTAAGTGTCCTCAGTGATTAAATCTGTACATTATTAAAAAAAACTGTGATGGACTAAATTTATATTATAACATCATACCACCAGTTCTATTGTTAAGGTTCAACTGACTATTCCATATCTATTTTCGGGTGCTTATTAAAAAAATGTTGGAGGCGGAAAGATGTGTCAGTTTCAGTCCTATGGAGAATTAAATAATAATTTAAAAAAAAAAAAAAAAGAGCGCACACACTTGCTGAGCCTTTCACAAGCCGGCCAAGTGTGAAAAGAGATGCATCTTCCAATGTTTAAAATATTAATTTTTATGCACTCTGATAACTCAAAACCAGCTTAAACTCCAAGCTTTCTATGGATTTGTCCTGAAGCACGTTACATGGTTTTTACATGGCAGAAGAAATTTGGTTCAGGAAAAAATGTAGTTGGTTGGGGAAAAAAAAAAAAAAAAAAAAAGAAAAGGATATAGGCATGAGCAGATTGTTATCCTCAGCTGTATACTGTCTCATAACAATTTTTTTGGTGGCCTCAGCATGCGGTCACCAACTCTTGCTAGTGTGCATTCTGACACTTTTTCCTAAAATACTTAATTAACTTTAGGAAAATAAATATGCATGTATACACACCCAAATCTTTAATTTATTCATGTAGGGGTTTTTTTTTGGGGGGGGGGGGCAGATTCAATAATAAAAACAATGCACAGTTGTCTCTATTCTTTACTGGAACTAAACAGAATATCACTTTTCACAGCCTCCCAGCGAGCTAGGAAATCTGCTGTGGAAGTATCACTTTTCACAGCAGACTTGATAGCTGGCCAGGAGGCTGTGAAAAATGAATTTTTTATGTTTGTTAATATATCACTTTTCACAGCCTCCAACCTAGCTAGCAAGTCTGCTGTGAAGTCTACACTAGTAAGTTTGACATAAAAAGTGATATTAACAAAACATACAAATATCACCTTTCACAGCAGGCTTACTCAGTCTGGGCAAGCCCCAACACAGCAAGCACTGGGGGAAGGGGGAGCCTGGGGTCCCAGATTTGAAGCCCGAAGCCCCACCACCCCCACGAAGGTGGGTCGAGAACTCACTGGCCATCTGGAGTCCAAGGTTCCCTCAGCATGCCTACATGTCTCCAGATGCAGTGCAGAGCTGGCGGCATTAGCAAACACCAAGGCAGCTGTATACAGTAGCAACAGGGAGGGGAGTAGCTGCTGCTTTGCCCTCCACCACTCAGGAGGCTGTCCTGGCCGCAAGAAAAGCTACTGGTGATTGCATGCGGCACGTGGCCACATTTGAGAAACACTGGTCTAGTGTGTGCACTGTATCTGAAGAGCAAATGGGCAAGGTCAAAAAATGGGCAATGCTAGAAGTCTAAATAATAAAATGGGTGAACTAGAGTGCCTCGTATTAAATGAGGATAATGATATAATAGGCATCACAGAAACTTGGTGGAATGAGGATAATCAATGGGATACAGTAATACCAGGGTACAAAATATATCGGAAGGACAGAACAGGTCATGCTGGTGGGGGAGTGGCATTATATGTGAAAGAAAGGATAGAATCAAATTAAGTAAAAATCGTTAATGAATCAAACTGTACCATAGAATATCTATGGATAGAAATTCCATGCTCTAATAAGAAGAATATAGCAGGAGGGATATATTACCGACCATCTGATCAGGATGGTGATAGTGACTGTGAAATGCTCAGGGAGATTAGAGAGGCTATTAAAATTAAAAACTCAATAATAATAATAATAATAATGGGGGATTTCAATTATCCCCATATTGGCTGGATACATGTCACTTAAGGACGGAGTGCAGAGATAAAGTTTCTTGACACCTTAAATGACTGCTTCTTGGAGCAGCTGGTCCTGGAATGCACCAGAGGAGAGGCAATTCTTGATTTAGTCCTAAGAGGAGCACAGGATCTGGTCCAAGAGATTAATATAGCTGGACCGCTTGGTAATAGTGACCATAATATAATTAAATTTAATATCCCTGTGGCAGGAAAAACACCACAGCGGCCCAACACTGTAGCAGTTAATTTCAGAAAGGGCAACTACACAAAAATGAGGAGGTTAGTTAAACAGAAAATAAAGAGTACAGTGCCAAAAGTGAAATCTCTGCAAGCTGCATGGAAACTTTTTAAAGACACCATAATAGAGGCTCAACTGAAATGTATACCCCAAATTAAAAAACATAGCAAGAGAACCAAAAAAGAGCCACCGTTGTTAAACAAAGTAAAAGAAGCAGTGAGAGGCAAAAAGGCATCCTTTAAAAAGTGGAAGTTAAATCATAGTGAGGAAAATAGAAAGGAGCATAAACACTGGCAAATGAAGTGTAAAAATACAATTAGGAAGGCCAAAAAAGAATTTGAGGAACAGTTAGCTAAAGACTCAAAAAGTAATAGCAATTTTTTTTCTTTTTAAGTACACGAGAAGCAGGAAGCCTGCTAAACAACCAGTGGGGCCACTGGATGATTGAGGTGCTAAAGGAGCACTCAAGGACGATAAGGCCATTGCGGAGAAACTAAATGAATTCTTTGCATTGGTCTTCACGGCTGAGGATGTGAGGGAGACTCCCAAACCTGAGCCATTCGTTTTAGGTGACAGATCTGAGGAACTGTCCTAGATTGAAGTATCATTAGAGGAGGTTTTGGAACAAATTGATAAATTAAACAGCAATAAGTCACCAAGACCAGATGGTATTCACCCAAGAGTTCTGAAGGAACTCAAATGTGAAATTGAAGAATTACTAACTGTAATCTGTAACCTATCATTTAAATCAGCTTCTGTACCAGATGACTGGAGGATAGCTAATGTGACGCCAATTTTTAAAAAGGGCTCCAGAGGCGATCCCGGCAATTACAGGCCTATATGCCCGGTACTGAAGTCAGGCTAACTGGTTGAAACTATAATGAAGAACAATATTGTCAGACATATAAATGAACATAATTTGTTGAGGAAGAGTCAACATGGTTTTAGTAAAGGGAAATCATGCCTCATCAATCTACTAGAATTCTTTGAGGGGGTCAACAAGCATGTGGACCAAAGGGATCCAGTGGATATAGCGTACTTAGATTTTTCAGAAAGCCTTTCACAAGGTCCCTCACCAAAGGCTCTTACGCAAAGTAAGCTGCCACGGGATAAGAGGGAAAGTGTTCTCATGGATTGGTATCTGGTTAAAAGATAGGAAACAAAGGGTAGGTCTAAATGGTCAGTTTTCAGAATGGAGAGAGGTAAATAGTGGTGTCCCCCAGGGGTCTGCTCTGAGACCAGTTCTATTCAACATATTCATAAATGATCTGGAAAACAGGGTAAACAGTGAGGTGGCAAAATTTGCAGATGATACAAAATTAATAAAGATAGTTAAGACCCAGGCAGACTGCAAAGAGCTACAAAACGATCTCTCAAAACTGGGTGACTGGTCAACAAAATGGCAGATGAGATTTAATGTTGATAAATGCAAAGTAATGCACATTGGAAAGCATAATCCAAACTATAGATATTAAATGATGGGGTCTAAATTAGCTGTTAACACTCAAGAAAGATCTTGGAGTCATTGTGGATAGTTCTCTAAAAACATCCAGTCAATGTGCAGTGACAGTCAAAAAAGTAAACAGAATACTGGGAATAATTAAGGGATAGATAATACGACAGAAAATATCATGTTGCCTCTATATAAATCCCTGGTACGCACACATCTTGAATACTGTGTGCAGACGTGGTCACCCCATCTCAAAGAAGATATACTGGAATTGGTTCAGAAAAGGGCAACAAAAATGATTACGAGTATGGAATGTCTTCCATACGAGGAGAGATTAATAAGACTTTTCAGCTTGGAAAAGAGATGACTAAGGGTCTATAAAATCATGACTGGTGTAGAGAAAGTAGATAAGGAAATGTTGTTTACTACTTCTCATAACACAAGAACTAGGGGTCACCCAATGAAATTAATAGGCAGCAGGCTTAAAACAAATAAAAGGAAGTATTTCTTCACGTAACGCACAGTCAACCTGTGGAACTCCTTGCCAGAGGATGTTGTGAAGGTCAAGAACATAACAGGGTTAAAAAAAAAACTAGATAAATTCATGGAGGATAAGTCCATCAATGGCTATTAGCCAGGATGGGCAGGAATGGTGTCCCTAGCCTCTGTTTGCCAGAAGCTGCGAATGAACGACAGGGGGTGGATCACTTGATGATTGCCTGTTCTGTTCATTCCCTCTGGGGCACCTGGCACTGTCCACTGTCAGAAGACAGGCTACTGGGCTAGATGGACTTTTGGTCTGACCCAGTAGGGCCATTCTTATGTTCTTAGGTCTACTTATCCTAACCATGTCCAAAAAGTGACTGTAAAAATGGCATAATAAGGGCCCACGTTTATTGTTTAAGACCTTCTCTATATTGGCAAAGAGTACCAAGAATTCTAATCCTAACTGATTACTTCTTGTTTGTATTACAGTAGTGTTAGAGGCCCCTGTAACACTTTCCTGGGTACCCAGCATTGTGAGGCACCTCATCACCACGACCTGCCCTTAGCGTGAGGAAGTCTTGTATGTGCCTGCCGTGGATCAGCTCCCTGAAACCACCACCCTCTGGCAACATGAGTAGAGCTGCTGAGCCTTCCAGGCCTGACTCACTCTGTGTAGATTAACGATAGGCACACAACAACCACCAAGTCCTCGGAGTGTCCCTCTGGAGTGCCCAGGCCTGTTCCTTTCAAGAAAAGTTTCTGCAATTGCTTAAAATAAATGTATATAGTTATAGCGTACCTTCCTGGGTAGCAAAAAGATGTACCAGATCTAGTGTAGAGAGGCTTTATGTAGTTGCAAATCAACATGCTTTAATGATTATATCAACCAATGATAATATATCTTTCCTTAGAAAAGATCTGAGGTACAAATGGAAAAGTAGATTAAAATTGAGACTTCAAAATTGAGGCTTTCCACTTTGTGATTTAAATCAATCCACTCTAAGATAAGAGGAAACATGCAGAAGACAACTATAGAAAAGATACACCATGATCTCTTATGTGAAGAAAAAAAATGGAGTGAAGATATGAAGGGAAAGAAAGTATAATAAAAGCAAGAGGGCTGTAGCAAGATTTTTTAAATAGTTTATTGAATAGCAAGTTGTTGTTACATTCACATACGGTACCCCACTTTTCCTCTTCACCTTTGCCTTGTTTCATCAATCAGGATCAGCAGCTCTTGTTCCTTGTCTCCAAGCATTCTTGTCAAGTGCATCTTCCAGATTGACACCAACCTTCCTTATGTCACAGAATCATAGAAATGTAGAGCTGGAAAGGACCTTGAGAGTCATGTAGTCCAACTGCGCTGGCTGACGCAAGACCACGTAAAAGCAGACCATCCCCTGACAGATATTTGTCCAACCTGTTCTGTCCAGTGGTTAAGTATCCTTATAGTTTGAAGCTTTTTACTAATATCTAACCTAAATCTCCCTTGCTCCAGACTAAGCCCATCACTTCTTGTCCTACCTTCACTGCACACAGAAAACAACTGATCACAGTCCGACCCTATAACAGCTCTCAACAGTCATCACATGTTATTAGATATCCCTCAGTTTTCTCAAGATTTAACAGGACTAGGGTTTTTTTAAGCTTTCCTTATAGGTCAGGTTTTCTAAACCATTTCTCTCTCCAGTTTATCCACATCTTTCCAATGCGTGGTGTCCAGAATCGGACACAGTTTTCCAGCTGAGGCCTCACCAGTGTTGAGTAGAGCTGGAGAATTACCTCCCACATCTTACATACAACACTCCTGTGAATACACCCCAGGATATTAGCCTTTTTTGCAACTGCATCACATTGTTGACTCATACTCAATTTGTGATCCACTATAATCAAGATCTTTTTCAGCAGTAGTATTGCCTAGCCAGTTATTCCCCATTTTGTAGTTGTGCATTTGATTTTGCCTTCCTAAATGAAGCACTTTGCACTTCATTGAATTTCATCTTGTTGATTTCAGACTAATTCTCTAATTTGCCAACATAGTATTTGCAGCCCCTTGCAGGTCTGGTGTCATCTGCAAGTTTTATACGCACTCTCCACTCCGTTATCCAAGTCATTCATGAAATTATTAACTAGTACTGGACCCAGGACTGACCCCTGCGGGACCCCACTAGATATGCCCTCTCAGTTTTACAGACTTTCAACTAGTTGTGCACCCCCTTATAGTAATTTTATCTAGACCACATTTCTCTAGTTTGCTTATGAGAATGTTATGTGGGGCTGTGCCAAAAGCCTTACTAATATCAAGATACATCACATCTACAGCTTGCCCCCCTTGAGTAAGCCAGTAACTCTGTCAAAAAAAGAAAATTAGGTTGGCTTGGCATTATTTGTTCAGATCTGTGCTGGATATTCTTTACAGTCCTATTATCCTCCAAGTACTTACCAGCTGATTTAATAATTTGTTCCAGTATCTTTCCAGGTATCAGTCAGGCTGACCCATCTATAATTCCCCAGGCCCTCTTTGTTCTTCCTTTTAAAGACAGGTGCTAGAGTTGTCCTTCTCCAATCCTCAGGGGACCTTCACTTGTCCTCCATGAGTTCTCAAAGGTAACTGCTAACAGTTCTGAGATTGCTTCAGCTAGTCCAGGGGTGGGCAAACTCTGGCCTGCGGGCCACATCCGGCGGCAGACTTGCCCCCGGCCCCTCCCCTGCTGTTCCCCCTCCCCCGCATGGTTTTCTGCATGTTTTTTATCCCGGGGCTACTACCTCTTGTACTCTCGGGACCTTTCCACAGCAGTCGCGCAAAGTGGTTGCACATCGCTTCCAGGGGACAACCTACCATTGTAGTGATAAACTACCTGAAGACAAAAATCCAAAAGGCACGTGTGATTGGCACAGCTTCTACAAACCGGCTGATCAACTGATGTTCTTGGTTTGAAACCCGAATCTCTTCTCCTAAGAGGACTGCCTACCACAGCTAGCAACCCCCCTCTGCCCAGACAGTACCCAACTTTCATTCCTTCAAATTGCAGAATGCAACAACGGAGGAGCCTAGCAATACAGCTATTTTTCCATCTTGTTTAGTAGCTGGGCTTAGTTCCCAAGCTAGTATTTGTTGGGTACATTTTTCAAGACCTGCCGGTCTAAGAGGAGCATTTACTGGGTGCCTGTCTTAAGTGTTTGCCTCTCCTTACAAGGCCATCTCAATTAAGCAATTCATTGTCAATCCTTTGAGGAGCTGCTTTATACAGCTTTCACTCTATATTTACTTCTAATTTCAGTTGAAGATGAGTTATCTTTGGAACATAAAGTTTTAACTAAAAATATCCTACAGACATGGAAATTCCCAGTGATAAACTTGACAAGAGTCAAGGAGTTTAGATAGGCCAGTATGGAAGGAATAACTTGAATGTTATGAGAGTGCTTATACTCACCACACCTAAAGAATAGAGTCCTGCAAAAATCTGCTTTATATCCGTGCATATCCACAGACCATGTTTGCGGATCGTGGATGGATGTGGATCAAAATTTTGTATCCGTGCAGGTCTCTACCAATGAAGCCAATACTAATGGGCACCTGCACTAATGACTAGCAAAACCTCAGTCCCTATCAACCTCCCCATCTTCTCCTATATCAAGGAGTCCAGCATTAGATGATCATCAGCAACATACAGATGAACCATATGGTCACAGATGAACCATATGGCTGATTAAGTTGCATTGAAATGGACCAACTATGGCATCCAAAAGAGAAGTTGCTCCAACTCTTTTCTTTTGGGGGGGGGCAACCACCACCACGGCCACCTGGGATACTGCAGTGAAGCACCTCAATAGTAGGTGCTTTAGCTATGATAGGCTGAGCTGGTCAGCCCTATATCAGATAGCCATCTTGTGTAATCATTCCCCTTCATGCCAAGAGAAAGAAAACCCAATAATGACCACTGTTATATAGTTGTCCTATAGATACAAAAGCCTCAATATATTTATCTATATATCATAATGATAACTATGTTACTCAAGATAACTTTGTAGCTGAAACAGCAACCTTATAAGTTTCTCTTATTTTGCTATAAATCTCCCACCCACATCCAGCTATTCCAGGAATGTCTAGCCATTTTTTTTTTTTTTTAAAAGGTGGTGTTTAAAAAAAAAAAAAAAAACTCAGAATATTCCCATGATTTCCCCCCCTCCCCCAGAATCCTGACTCATTTCAATTCAATCATGCAATACCTTCACTTACAATACAGTGTGTGCTTATCTACATACATATGTGAGCAGTCTCTAATGCCTCAACATTCCATATATAAGTGGTGCATAATTTCTAACCTTTGAGTTAGTTTGCCATTCATTAGCCTTTTACAGAAATTATTTCACAACACCATGATTTAAACGCTGATTCTTTACAATTAAGACGATCAAGGGCATGTTGCAAGATCATCAAGCACAAACAAGAATAAGTTTGTACCTGTTTTACAATCAAAATCAGCAACTTATGATCAAAATCATCACTGTGCAGAATAGATTTATTAACTGTTTTTATACAAAAAAAATATGTTCAGCCTCAAAATCCCTGTGGAAAAGGGACTAGGTTAATGTGAAATTGTATGACAGAAGATGCTGTTATAGAATAAGTGTTGTTAAGTGGAGTTGTATGATGGAGTATGTTGTTGGATGACGACCAAAATAACACATGCTGTTTGGTGCACAGATACAGATGCTTGGACTCCTGGACTAAAGTTTCACCAAGCCTTCCCGTTTGGAACTTTAGGTGTTTGAATTTGTCAACTGGCAGTTTATTTTTTTAAATATTATTTTTAAAAGTGTTGTTTCTAACAGAGTAGCTGTTAACCAGTACATACTAAATATCTTCCCAAAAATCCCTTAAAAAACAAAAAACTTATGTGAGTGTCTTTCTTCCTGATGCCCTGTCGAAGTTTTGTAAAGGGAGCAGAAAGGGATGTTAGTTTCAGAAGAGTGGAAACTGATTTAGGCTCCAATCCTGTAATTTAGATTACAAAAGATTGCTGCACTTGCATGGAGTTCCAAAGAATTCAGGGGGCCTCGCCAGTCTGTCCATATGCTATCAGTTGTAGGATAGAAGCCTGACAACTAAGGGACCGATTCTTCAATGGACTCCAAAGGAGCAGATCCCTGTGCAGATCTCCATTGATTTCAATCTGTCCATTCAGCACTCACTGCAGGATCGGTGTCTTTCTAACTTATTACACAGGGATACAATGAAATTTGCTACACACAGCGCTGCCAACTGCAAAGTAAACAAACTGTAAAGACAAAGAGAATGTTTTCGCGAATCTCTTTCAGTTACAGTGATCTTAATAGTTACAAGTAACACCTATGACCACAAAAAGTTTTCAAGCAGAATTGTGATTTTTAAGTTTAAATAAACTTCATATATTTTTTTTTAGGTATTAGTAGGGCCCTACCATACCAAATTTGCAGCCATGAAAAATACATCATGGACTGTGAAATCCGGTTTCCCCGTGACATCTGATCTTTTGTGTGCTTTTACCCTATACTATACAGATTTCACAGGGGAGATCAGTGTTTCTCAAATTGGGGGTCCTGACCCAAAAAGGAGTTGCGGGGTGCAGAGGGGGAGGGGTGTTGCAAGGTTATTTTAAGGGGGTCCGGTATTGCCATCCTTACTTCTGCGCTGCCTTCAGAGCTGGGAAGCCGGAGAGCAGCGGCAGTTGGCCAGGCGCCCAGCTCGGAAGGCAGTGCCCCACCAGCAGCAGTGCAGAAATAAGGATGGCAATACCATACCATGCCATCCTTACCTCTGCACTGCTGCTGGCGACGCCTCTGCCTTCAAAGCTGGGATCCTGGCCAGCAGCAGTCGCTGCTCTCCGGTTGCCTAGCTCTAAAGGAAGCGCCATCGTCAGCAGCAGCGCAGAAGTAAGGGTAGCAGTACTGCAACGTCCCCTACAATAACCTTGTGACCCCCTCTCAACTCCTTTTTGGGTCAGGACCCCTACAATTACAACACCATGAAATTTTAGATTGAAATAGCTGAAATCATGATAGTTATGATTTTTAAAATCTTATCACTGTGAAATTGACCAAATATACTGTGAATCTGGACTTTAAAGAAATACTATTTGTTCTTATCCTTTCTAGAAACTCCCCTGTTCATTCAGTGCTCGCCTTATGACATACAGGACTCTCAGCTAACAGAGGGAAAGAAAATTAAAGGTATTTTAAGAAAGAGTAACAGATGACCACCTCTGATTTTGCTGGCTGGCACAGCTCCACCCAGCACCCTCAACAGTTGGACCTGCATGTTCATGCTGTGCTCACCATTTACAATACTATAAAACAATTATGTCCTAAAAAGAATGTTTTCTCCAGTGCATGTTTACCGAACTTTATAACTCACAGATTTCTCTCTCTCTTTTTTTTAAAAAACACAGGCTGTCAGCAACAGGTGTTAAGTGTGAGAAGGAAAAGAATGCAGAACAATCGCACCCAACTTTTTTTGAACAGTTACAAAGTTCTGCTAAAAGACAACTTCACCTGTACCATCTAAAGTGCCCACTGAGGGTTGCCACTCATGTAGGATTGCCTGACAAGGCATCGACGTATGACTCTGAATACCTTTCCGGACCTGAAAAAGGGCTCTGTGTAGCTCAAGGGTCTGCCTCTTTCACCAACAGAAGTTGGTCCAATAAAAGATATTACGTCACTCACCGTGCACCTCTACTATGATATTAAAAAGCAAGTTCATGACTAGAGCAAGGGTCAGCAACCTTTCAGAAGTGGTGTGCTGAGTCTTCATTTATTCACTTTAATTTAAGGTTTCGTGTACCAGTCATACATGTTAACGTTGTTAGAAGGTCTCTTTCTATAAGTCTATAATATATAACTAAACTATTGCTGTATGTAAAGTAAATAAGGTTTTTTAAATGTTTAATTTCATTTTAAACGAAGCTTCTTAAAATGCAGAGCCCCCCGGACCAGTGGCCAGGACCCGGGCAGTGTGAGGGCCACTGAAAATCGGCACGCCTGCCATAGGTTGCCTACCCCTGGACTAGAGCATTGGACTGGGACACAGGAGAACTGGGCTCTTTTCCTGGCTCTGCCACCAGCCTCCAGAAAGTCACTTCCCTGCTCTGGGTGCAAGTCCCCCGCATCCCTCAGAGGGAAGATAATGATCCCAGCTTCACCGGCACAGCGCTTGGAGATCTACGGCTGAAGAACCCGGCGCAAGAGCCAGGCATGACTCCGAACCGGGACGGCACGGTGGCAGCCATCGCCTCCGCCCGTCAAAGGGGGAGGGGTATCTCCCAGCCCCAGGCCAGACCGGCGTAAGCCCCCCCCGGTCCAGGGCCCTGCCCAGCTGGGGGAGGGGGCCGCGAGGCCTCCCCCCCAGTCAGCCCTAGCGCCCGCGAGGCTCCGAGGGCCCCAGTCAGCGCGGGGCCCGGGGCTGCCGCCCGGCCCCGACCCGGCCCCGACCCGGCCCGATACTCACAGAGCAGGAGGCGGCCCAGGAGGCGGGAAGCGCCGCTGCAGTGAGACATCGTCTCCTTCGCCAATGACACGGGGCCCGGGCGGGCGGCTCCGCGCGCGCACGCAGGCGGCCAGCGAGAACGCCGGAGGCCAAACCGCCCCTAAACCCGCCTTTGCCAGGACAGCCCCGCCCTGCCACGGGGCTATGGGGCCCGGCGCTGGCCCGGCCACCAATCCCGCATCCGGCCCTGGGTGGCGGCTCCGCAGCCGGCCGGGAGGGGTCCTCGCGAGCTGAGGGCAGGACCCCGCCGCGCAGGGGGTTGTGGGGATTGTAGTTCAGTGGTAGAGAGGGGGAGAAGGGCAGAGAAGGCTGAGCGCTTAGGGGAGGGGAAGGTGTGAGGGGGAAGAGCCAAAGGAAAAGGGGGCAGAGGGGGGATTTTCATCCAAGACTCAGAGCAAATCAGTTGTAAGGCTCCCTTCACCATCAGTTCAGCCCAACCCCTCATGGCAAAGCATGGAGCCTTGGTGTAAACCGGGCTATAGGCTTCTGGTGTTTGCTCCCGCCCCTGTTTTAAGGCAGCAGAAAAACAGGGTTGCCAACGCATGCAGTTTTATAGGCTCCATTTAGGACTCAGCCCTACAAGGTGTGGCACAGCCTGGCCCTGATCCAGCAAAGCTCTTAAACACTTGCCAAAACGTAAGCATCTGAGTAGACCCATTCAAGTCAAGTTTAAGTGCTTGACTGGATCAGATTAGGGTTGCCAACCCACCAGGATTGGCCTGGAGTCTCCCGGAATTGGCGTCCATCTCCCGGTGACTATTGAAAGCAATCCGGGAGATTTTAATAGGCTATTTTAAGAAAATGACATTGCATCATGTGGGGGAAAATAATTTCCCGGAATAGCTTCAGTCAGAGTTGGCAACCCTAGATCAGATCTGGACACCAGAGTGCTCGGCATCTTGCTGGCTTGAGTCCTTAGTTTGGACTTGTCATAGAAATTTCTGTCCGTTCCAGCTGAGGAATAAGGAGAGACGGACACAGCTAATCAAGCAAGGAGCCCCGGGAGGGGCGATCCATTTATTTCAATTGCAATTGGGTTCGAGCTCATAAGTCAGCAAGAACAAAGAAAACACTTACACCAAAGCATTATATGCAGTTGCTTATGATAATCTATCGCTCTATGATTGGCCAAAATTTGCCATCATTACCATACATAATTAGCAAGCTACATGTATCTGCCCCTCTTATGACCCCTTATTGTTCATCTATTTGCCCCCTCCTCCTTGCTTATTTTGCAAACTAAGTGGTTAGCTATCTACAGGACGCAGGCACAGAAAGGTCCATTGTCTCCAGGTTTGGAGTTTGGCTACATTTCCTCTTGAAGGAACTTCCAGACTACCTATAGCTGACCCTGCATTTTGTCCTTCTTCTTTCTCCCATGTGTACGTGACAAATTTGCTCCCTGGCAGTTAAGCAGAATAATTTTATATCAGACTGATCTCTAATTAAGAGTTTCCCTATACTGTGCCAGACTTTGCCATCCATCATTTTATGAAAATAAAAGCCAATAATAACCAACCTAAACAAAGGAAAGACAATGAAAACTGGCCCACATAACTCCCAATTTCCCTGTTCGAACTTAACAAAAATAATTAAAAAGATACTGGCCAAACAATAGAACCCAGTGTTCCCTATTAAAAGGCATACTGATTACTGACAACATTTAGCTAGCAAATATTATGTATTTATTTATTTGCATTGTAGTAGTACATAATGGCCCCAGTCAGGAACCAGGGTCCAGTGTGCTAGGCACTATACAAACATACAACAACAAAAAACAGTCTCTGCCCCAAAGAACAAAGTAAATATAAAACGAGAGACAACAGTTGGATGCAACAGACGGATGCAACAGTCAGAGGATTATGATCAGCATAATGAGCAACAGTCACAACACACAAACTGCATAATCATTGTCAAAATGGTTGGAGATTAAATGATTTTGAAATGAATTGAAAAAATAATTTCTAATCCTATTCCTCATATACAGTGAAGTTTACTGATTTGGCTGACTTTAGGGGTGAGTGAACATGTTTGGATAAATTAAGTAATCACCTGAATATTCAACCAAAATTCAAACTTAATTTTTGGGGAGGATTCATAAAGGTTGAGGTTTTTCTCCCAAGTTTCATGCACCCCTGCACTTCTTGTGGCCAGTATTGAAAGAGGAAATGCTTAAATAACCACAAGATAAGCTGCTCTTGTGAGATTTGCGCCCAGATTTTGCACACTGAAGCAGTTTGGGTAATGTCCGGATGAGCTTCTAAACTTCTAGGTTCTCCTCAAAACCTCTAAACCTTTGAATGTTCATTCATCCATCACTTGCTGACATACCTGCCAGATTCTCAGCTGGAGTAAATCAACATACAGTGTGTGTCCATTTATTCAAATGGCCTGAGAGACATTCAAAACTTTTGGATAACTGGGCTTTCAGATACACGGAAGTATTATTTTCAGCTGCAGTGTCCCTGATATAGAAATACAGGGAACAAAGAGAGTAGTGCTGATGTTTGCTTAACACTTTGTACTTTATTAAAGAGTAAAAAATCAGCTGAAATGGTATTAGGTCTCAGTAATTTAAGGTAACGGGTCAAAACTGCTATACAAATACAAAGTCACAGATTAAGGCTAACAGGCAGTAAAAGACTAATTGGGAAATTAATAGTGGGTGATTAACATCAGACTATGCGGGGGACACACTGTGGATTCATATAAATAGGATTTTCGGATAAAGGGAATTAGGATAACTGGAATTATACTTTAGTTCAACTGAAGTCAATGGATCTACACCAATGAATACCAGATGAGGATCTTTCTAGGCAGTGAGGATGAGATTTTCAAAGGCACCTAAATGATTTAGCAGCACAAATCCCATTGGTTTTCAGTGGGACTTGTATGCCTATATTACACAGGCAGTTTTGAAAATCCCATCCACAGACTATATAGATGAAGTTTACACCAGTCATGACTACATTCTTGTGTTGAAAAATTACAGTTGAGCTACAATTTGGAGGAATTTGTGCCCACCCACAGCTGATTTTCCAAATTTACCAGTTTGACAGAATAATTTAGGCAGGCAGATGACAAGATGACTGTGGACCTGATAAATTGGCAAGAACAATGATCAGTCACAGGGGTCTGAAAACTGCTCCCTCATTACAAATTAAGAGAGAGAAAGAGAGTTCAAGCACCCTTTTTAAGGTAAAAATAAACACTGATTCTACACCAGCACATCTCAAATTAATCCATTCACTTAATGCCAGTGTTACTAAGATCAGAATGAAATCTTAAATGCTAAATTAAGCCTTTGGATGCCCAATTTCTGATGAAGTTAAATTTTGCCCTGGGATTACACGCCCCACCATCTCACATTAGCTTTAGAAGTACATTGACTGCCATGAGATTTATGCCTGGGTCCATGTGATAACCTAATTTTCCTCAATATGTGGCTTTCACTGAGACTCATGGAATGATTATGCAGTTTTAGTTGAGAAGCCATTGTATTATTATCAGCATATGTAGCTGATCTTTCCTGTTGACCATTTCTATACAAACTGCCCAGCCATGAGAAAGCCATTCAAAAGGAGAAAACGAAGACAGAAAATGAAGTGGAGAAGAGGAAAGAATGAAATTAGGAGAATAAAGAAAACAAAAAGGGAGAATAAACAAACAGCTGTTCTCAAGAGATTTCCCTCATTTTGGTTCATGTTTTGAAGCCTAATTCAAATCTACACCATTGTTAGGGGTTGGATAAGAATCCAATCCCTGAATTCTAACTTTGGCAGTATCCAGATCTAGAGATGTAGTCCACTTCTAGATTATATAATGGTGCCTTTTATCTTAGATTAAGATATTTGGTCTCAAAAAGAATGCCAGCCGTGAATACCTTGCAGGGCTTCAAAATTGAAAGGACATCCATGTACGAAGAGAGTAGTATGAAAAAAATAAGAAGTGTTCCGTTTTGGAGTATTGCTAGAGAAAGAGGCACGGTCAAGGTTTAGTTTCGACTCCCAACCCCAGAAGCTGAAATTGGCCTTTAGCCATTCAAAACCTGAACATTGTTTCTGGATGTGAAAGTTCATTTCAGGCTCCTCACATACATGGAGGTTTTTAATCATCATTACATCAGAAAATATTAAGGTACAGAAGCCTGGCCATCCCCAGCTAGAAAATGTATAATTGGGTATATATGTGTGGAGGTGGAAAAAATTCCACGTTTTTAAGACAATAGACTGGCTCACACCAGAGAACACTGTGACTCACACCACTTAAATTTACTGCTTTGGTAAACTGCCAGGAAAGAACTTGTTCTGTCTAGGTAGGAATAATATAGCAATTACCAACACCTTCATAAACTGGTATGGGATCAGAACACTTGTAGGTACACAACAAAGCAAATGCACCCTCACAAAATACAGCAGAAAGATTACATGATCTGTCTTATATTTCAAGGCCAGAAGGGACCATTGTGACCATTTGTCTGACCTCCTGTATAACATAGGTCATAGAATCTCCCCAAACAATTCCTAGAGCTGAGCTTTTAGAAAAACATCCAATCCTGATTTTAAAATTGCCAGTGATGGAGAATCCACCATGGCCCTTGGAAAGTTGTTCCAATCATCAATTACTCTCACCATTAAAAATGTACACCTCATTTCCAGTCTTGGTAAGGCAGCCAGGTACTACTGTGACACAAGTAATAAAAATAACATTGGGTGGTACAAAATCCATGAAGAGCAGTGTGATTGGAATGACAGCAATGCTAGGAGTCAGCAGCTCTTGAGTTCCGTTCCTGATTCTGCCACTAACTTCTGTGTCTCCTTGAGGCTAGTAATTTAGTTCAAAAGCTGCAGTTTAAAACTAGGCACCTAAATCCATATATAGACTCCTAAATAATAAATCTATCTATAAAATATGGATAGTAAAAACTGTTGTGAAGCTAAAATTATGTTTGTAAAGTGCTGTGAGATTTTCTCATGGAAGATGCTATAGAGGAAGACCGTATTATTATGACCAAAATAAAGAAGACAGCATGACACACTGTTTTGTTTTGAAGTCTCAGTTTCCTTTTTATTTATTTTGTGAACATGCACTTGATGTCACCAGTGCTGAAACAGTCCTCAACACCTTTCTCTAGCCCAGGACAAAGTGTTGAATGATATGTCGGTCTCCTTTGCACCCTTTCCTGATTTTGGCTTCTGGTTTTCCAGAATAGCTCCTTGAAGCAATGCAAAACCCAGTCTTTATTTTCAGATTATTCTTACAATAGCGGTTAAAGTGTTGTTATGGCTAGAAAAGTGAGCATGTAAAAATGGTACCTTTTTACTCTACTTCCTTTTTTGGCTCTGTAGAGTGATTCTGGGCAAACACCACAAGTCATTTTCTGCTCAAGTTTAAGTTTGAATGGCTGGTGGTTTACAAAAAATCTTTCTATTTGTAAACTGAGCAAATTGGTTCTGGGAGACACTAAATAATGGAATCAATCCCACCAGGTCATTTTCACACAACGTTCTTTCCGAATAGATTCACATTTTAAAGCACTGCAGCTTTTTGATTGCTGCTTACTTGTTTCTGCTGCCTTTATGCATTGTGTGATTTTGCATTTTATACTGAGCTTTTTGGACTTTGGGTCTGATTCTGCTCCCTATGAACAGGGCCCATTGACTTCAGTTTAGTCACTCTGAATTGACACCAACATAAATGAGAAGAGACTCAGATGCTTTGGTTCCAGTTTTGAAATCTAATTGGGCTTATTACTTACTTATTGTAAATTATATTTTTGCTTATTTTGGTTAGGGTGCCCAAAGGGCACCTTCTAGTTAAAGGTAGAATCATAGAAATGTAGTGCTGGAAGGGACCTTGAGAGGTCATGTAGTCCAGCCCCCTGCCCTGAGGCAGGACCAAGTAAACCTAAACCATCCCTGACAGGTTTTTATCTAATCTCTTTTTAAAACCCTCCAATGCCAGTGATTCCACAATCTCCCTTGGAAGCCTATTCCAGAGTTTAACTACCCGTATAGTTAGAAAAATTTTCCTAATATCTAACCTAAATCTCCCTTACTGCAGAGTAAGTTGATTACTTCTTGTCCTACCACCATCCTCTTTATAACAGCTCTTAACTTATTTGAAAACTGTTATCAGGTCCACCCTCAGTCTTCTTTTCTCAAGACTAAACATGCCCAGTTTTTTTTTAACCTTTCTTCATAGGTCAGGTTTTCTAAACCTTTTATCATTATTATTTTCAAAGCTTGTCACATGCACCATGAAGAAGCGATCACATAGTTGAGTAACACCTCTAGATTGTGGGGCACCCACATACTATGCTGACAGGTAGAGCTGGCTGAAAACATTTCCCATGAAACAGTTTTCTGTCTGAAAATGCAGATTTGACAGAAATGAAATGTTCTGCAGGAACGTAACAATTCTGTTGAAACTTTTGAAGGAAACCAAACAATCTGGCCAGCCTGCCTGGTTTCCTGCCATCCTTCCTTCTCACTGCCCGCCTGCCAGTAAACTGGCACAAAACCAGGATGGCCGGGTTCCCAGCTCCCTTGGTTGCCTGAGTGGGCAGGGGCAGCTCCCCGGGTGGCATACCAGGTGGTCAGGCCAACCTGATGGCTTGCCAGCTGGCCAGCTCCACAGCTTCCTGTTTTTTAAAATGTATTTTATATTACCTTACTTATGTTGTTTTTATTTTTTTATTTTATAGTGATATTTTCATTTAATTTTCATGTCATTTATATTTTTTTATTTTATGTTGTTATTTTATTGTTTTATTTTTATATTTCATGTTATACCAATTACTATAGGAAAGTATCCATTATCAAACCAGTTACCAAAGTAAATGCCAGTTACCACTTAGAACAGCATTTACAAATGTCCAACTAGAATACCAGTTGAGCAGATCAAATTCCAATTACCAAACCAATCAGAATAACAATGACATGGCATTAATAGCTGAAACCTTTATTTATATTATATTATATTATAGAGTCAAGTCAATAAAGTCAAAACATGTTTCAATTTTATCAAAACAAAATGTTTCAATGAGGTCAAAGCGATATGTAATTTCAAAACAATTCAGAATTTTGTTCCACAAGAAATTTCAAAATTTCTTCTTATGATTCTGATTTGGAAGGAAAACATTTTGGAATTTCCCACAAATGGGCTTTCCGGGTTTTGACAAATAGGATACAGAAAATAGACCAAATTCTGCTGTTACTGGTGCCAGTCTAAATCCATTGTAACATCACAGATTGACTCTTGATATACCTCAGTGTAACTGAGATCAGAGTCAGTTCAAACATACGTAGTACTAAAACAGAGAGAACCGTTCCTAATGTGGGTTTCATGAAGATTCAGTTCTCTCTGGCTACTCATGCTCTTAACAGCAGTGGATCTCAAAGTTCATGAGAGACACAGACTTCATTTAACCATATACATGACCAGAGAGCCTGATGTGTTAATTTTGATGGAATAACGGGGCCCAGATGATCAAAGGTGTTAACATGACCCTACCACAAAACAGTACAGAACAAAACAGTTAAGCATGATTCAAGTGTTTGAGTACAGAGACTCAGCCCTCATAGTCCCATGGCAAAAATTAGAAAATTCATGCCAAAGTTTGGAAATGTATTGATTAGGTTGTACAAGAGAAAAGGGAAACAGAACATAAGGCACTTTGAAACTCAAATGTATTGATTATGCAAAACCAATTGAAACTTACAGTCTCATTTTCAGAGAGAGGATATCAAAGTCTCGTATTCTGTCAAACAATTCAGTAGGGGAGAGAGAGTTAGTTCTGCTGCTGAATTTTGCATTGACTGCTGTGAATGGTGGTTACTTTTGCTGCTTTTGACAAGACAGACCAGACAGACACAAGAAGGAAGTAGTTACTCACAGTGATGGAAATACAGCTTTTGTGGAGGTTCTTGGGAGACAAGGTGGCTGGTCAGTCCTGGATAGCTGTTCTGGCTGCCAGGTTGGCCACAACAACTGTTGCTCTGGACCCTGGCTCACTTTCCTGGTCTAAGATGCAATCTAGCTAGTCTGATCAGGCCCTCTCCTTTACTGGTCTTCTTAAGGATGGGCAGTGCCCTCGGATCTCATTGTGCTGATGCTGCATGCAATTGGTTTCAGAACTAGGTGAAAAGACGAGACCGAGCGAGCAAGAGAGAGAGGGAGTGAGAGTACAGGAGGAAAACAATGGCGGGCAGAAAGGAACACACAAGGGAAGAGAAGACAAAGCAGTATGTGTCACATGTATCAGCCTGGGGTCCTTGCTGGTCTAGCAGTGATGGTCAAGCATCCTCACCTGTTTGCTGATCAGGATATCCCAATGATCAAGGCTCACCAACACGGGTGCAAAGCAGAGGCCTGTCAGCTGTTCCCCAGGGAATCCTACATAGCTAGTTCCATACACTCCATTTTAATCCTCAAAGTCCCTCTTTTAAGGATGCAAAAAAAGCAGTGGTGGATGGGAAGAGCCCATCCCCTCATTATTTTGTCCGCCAATTAGGCCTAATTTACGACACATCAATTTGGTCCAATAATTTCCTGTTCCAGTCTCCTCTTATTTACCTGTCATGCTCTTAGCACAGTCTTTGCGTGGTATCAGTAGACCTTTTTATATGGAGTAATCCCTGTCTCTCTTTTGTACCATTTTCTATCTACATTCATTGTTATTGGTGATTGTAACTTTTATGAACTTTCACCCACTTTCTGACAGATGAGCTCACAATTGGAGTAGGCCCAGGGCCGGATCCAGCATTTCTGCCGCCCCAAGCAAAAAAAAAAAAAAAAGCCGCGATCGGCGGCGGCAGTTCAGCGGCAGGTCCTTCGCTCCTAGAGGGAGTGAGGGACATGCCGCCCCTGAATTGCCGCAGGTGCCGCCCCTCTCCCTTGGCCGCCCCAAGCACCTGCTTGTTAAGCAGGAGCCGGCCCTGAGTAGGCCTAGTAGGTGTCATTTATTACAGCAGGTCCATTCATCACGTCGTGCCTTCTTGGAATATAAGGTTTACCTGACTTGTAAATTCTTATCTCTAGCTTGTAAAATCTGCAGGCCAGGGACCTTTTCTTCACACAGCACCTGTCTGTTATGCATCATGCACACTGAGTGCTGTACAAAGGATATAGAGCAGCAGTTTTCAACATTTTCCATGCTGTGACCTCATGTTTCAACAGCAAAAACATGTTGGCACCCCACTTCTACCTAACGATGAAGAAAGGGAGGGTGATTGTGATCTCAAAGGACCTGTTTACACACCCCTAGAAATGGTGACCCCTAAGTTGGGAACCCATCATATAAAGGAACAATGAGCTTGTGGTCAAGGTGCTAGACTGGGATTTATGAAATCTGGATTTCACCCCTAATTCTGTCACAGACTTCCTGTGTGACCTTGGGCAAGTCACCATGTGCCAGATAGTCAAAGGTATTTAGACACCTTCAGCTGCAGATACATGCCTAGTAGGATTTTCAGGCTAAGAGCCTAACTCCCAGTATCATTAGTGGGACTTACATGGCTAACCTGCAGAGGCCTTTGGAAAATCCTAACAGGTGCCTATTTGCCTCTTTAGGCATTCAAATGCCTTTGAAAATCTGGCCCTTAATCCCTCTGTGGCTCCGTTTTCTCCCTGTAAAATAGTACTTTCCTTCTCCTACCCTTTGTCTGTCTGAGCTGTTTAGATTGTAAGTTCTTTGGGTTGAGGACCGTTTCTCACTATGAGTTTACACAGCACCTAGCACAGTGAGGCCCTAATCTCGGTTGCATCTGCTGGATGCTACTGTAATGCAAACAGATAATACAACAGCAAGATCCATGAGATGTTGGGAGGAGGCCAGCAGGCAGGAGGCATGGCCCACCTATGAAAAGGGATATTTAAAAAAAAAATCAGCAGATTTAATTCATGTCAGTGGCCATATATGCAATACAGTTTGCAGAGCAGCAAAGGAAAAACAACCTTTGTAGACACCTGAGATTTCAACCCATGGAAAGGCTATGTGCCTCCTGTTTGGAACGCCAAATGAGTTTGTCTCCTAGCATTGGCCATGGCAAAGAGACCTTTATTCCATCCATAACAAGTTGTTCTGTGCACTCCAGACCTACAATCCTCCTACTGTAGCATTAGGAGCCCTTTGATGAATGCATAAGCCAGAGTTAGGGTCTAATTTTAGCAGATTTTACAGAGAACAATTGAGACTGAGGCCCAGATCCTCAGCTGGTATAAATGCTTCATAATCGCTTCCTTGAATTCACTGGAGCTTCGCCTAGTTACACCAGCTGAGGATCTGACCCTGAATCACAGTTTTATATGTGAAGATTAAATAACTATTAATTTCATTCTCTCTCTAGTACCCATCACCCTATCTGGGTGCCTCACACGTTAAGAACAAACAAATGATCAAGTCATCCATATGGATGGTCTAATTGAAATACTGACCCTTCCTTACCATAAACATCCATCCTAAACTGCTGCTAGTTCAAGGCCTGGGTGAACAGATAAGACTTGAACTAGCCAACTTAAGGCTCTGGTGCAACAGTAAGGGAAGCAGGCGTTTCAGAGGCAAGGACCATTTCAGAGCACTATGCTGCCATCTTTCATCAAGACGATAGCTTAAAGAGCCAACAGTCTGAGCAACCCATTAACACTCCCTCCAATAAATCCCAGGCCATTAAGACAAATCCCGGATTAAATGTAAAAACCTGCAGATGTGTGCATGCATCAAACAGGATAAACTCCAGAGCACTGTTTTGGTAAGGAGAGCTAATGCCCTTTATAAAGAAATAACTTTCAGAAAGTCTTGCTTGTGATTTTCTCTGTTTTGTTGACAGATGGTAGGCAAGAATAAAAGCTCAACATCTCAGTCCTTTGAGAATGGCCCAGAGGGGCTGAAACATCAGCTTTGTTCTCATCTGCCATCTGTAAATAACACAGAGAAAATCAGAAGTAAGGATTCCTTTTAAGGGGATTAGCTATCCGTACTCTTGCAGTGCCCCATGGTTTAACCTGCTTGATTTTTCCTGCAGCAATATGCTGTGGGCAGAATGACAAAGCTATGGTTGAGAGCACTTGCTGAAGAATAAGCTGGAACCAGACTTACTATGGCTACAGAGATAGCTAGCAATGCCATGGATGTGTCTAGATGCCACTGTATTGCGCACAGTATAAAGCCAGAGAGAGCAAGCTTGATAATGCTCATGACTTCACCATTGTTCCCTGTCTATATAATCCAAGTTATAGTTATCAATGGGCAAACATCTAAAGACTTGTATTTATTTCCTACCATCTGGATGATTATCCAAAGCTTATAGTAATTAATTAATTAATTACACTGCTGCTGCTGTTTATTATTAAGCAAGAGAGAGGTACATTGAGTGATATCAACATATGAAAAGAAGGATCCGTAGTATTTCTGTGGTGATCTACACTTTTCAGCATTCTTTACAAATGGTGACCCAGCTCTTTAGATGGTGAAAATTGGCATAACTCCATTGACTTAATTGCAGCTATGCTGATTTACACAGGTTGATGATCCAGCCCATTAACTAATTAACAGTTCCCAAGTGAAAAGGTTATAAGTGTCTGTTTGTTACTAAAGGTAATAAACCTTTATGAGGGATTTATAGTTTTCTCAGAAAACCAACCCCTTCTCTCCCCCCTTCCGCCCCCCCCCCCCCCCAAAAAAAATAGCTTGGAAATTAAAAGTTATGGTTAGACTTAAGAAAAAAGAAAAAGTTGCTAGTAAGAAAATGAACACGGGTCTGGGTTTTTAGGAGTGACCCTATGGTCACTCAAGGTCATCAGGTGCACTTCCAAAATGCATACAAAGAATGTGTGCAGAATCCTCAACAATATTTCGGTTGGTTTCTAATTAAATGCAAGTGCAATGCAAATAAAAAAGCTGCCGGTAGAACTAGTTCTACACCTGATGTAGCAGTGGGCTGTGTAAGTATAAATATTCATTTGCACTCTGAGGCCTCACTCCTGCAAACACTTAAAACACATGTTCACGGGAATAACTTTATTCACGTGAAGAGTCCCACTGGGTTCACTAGGACTCCATTCACATAAAGTCACGCGTGCATAAGTGCTTGCAGGATTGGTGCCTTCCATGATGACTCTATGTTCCCGCGGTGGTAACTGCATTGAGAATACACTGCAGATTTAGAATTCTCTCCAGGATTTATACAGGAGATGTAACTGATGCTTAATTCCAGGCTTTGATACTTCAAAAAGGTTTTTGAAAATCTAATCCTGTGTTAATGTGGTGAAAGATATCACAGTATATGCCAAACTCTAGGGGGAAAAAGATGCTCTCTCTCAAGACCACTGGGCATTCTTCTTTCTGCTGTGATACAGATGGCAGTTTAATTGGGTCAAAGTCTTTGAGTTTGCTTTTTTTTTTTTAACATTCACTTTATTCCTCAGCCATTTGAGTTTATTGCATTCTATGGCAATGTTTACCTAAGTCCAGCAGCAATTTTGCATCAGACATATGTTTCCCTACCAGTTTAGAGCAGCAGTTATCATCATAGCCAAGGACACAACATGCCTGAGCCGAAACACATTGCAAAACAAGCTGTAGCAGCTAGTCCGCAGGCTGAAATGGCAATGCAGCCATCACACACTGTCCATGAGCATTACTCATTCTGAGATGTGACAGTGTGGAGTTAGCCCCAGACAGCAGGAGCGCCCCATTCTCTCCCACCTACTGATTCCCCTCATTTAACAGTGTGGTGATGTACGGTAGAGAGCAGTGGCCATTCCCTAGCATAGTATATTCAAAACAGTTCCCCAGGGAACTGAATTCCTGGCATATGTTAGCTTTGTCTAGTTTTCTCTAATCGGAGCGTAACTTTTGTCATACCACATCCGGCCAAGGCAGGGGACATGGGAGGGAGGGTGTGACAGTACCCCCACCCTGCCTTCGGAGAAGCTAGTATAAATCTCAGGGCTAATTTATAACTTCAATGACACAGTATGAAGTAGTGAAGTTAAGCATGTGGAAGTGTTTGCAGGATTGGGGCCTTAGTGCTGTCAGTGCACACATTTCCTGCTGCGTACAAACTCTCATTGGCACTGGTTTTGCATTCACATTTTTCCAAATGTTGGCAGTATTTGATTGAGGGGTTTTTTCTGATCCAGGCATCAGGTCCAAGTTTATCTCTCAAAGTGCTAATCAAAGCACCTCTAAAGTTTTTTTTACTTTCCCTAGCAGAAGATCCCCTGCCTTTCCATTGCCAGCTCTGTGAGGAGCTTTTGAAGCACCTCTGCTGGGTTTGAGTTTTGTCTGAGAAGCAAGCTTGTTAGGTTAAGCCACAGTGGCAAGGGACTGCCATGGTACTGTCACCTTCTTAAATTGATCGTCTGTTTGGTCCCTTAGGGTCTGTCTACACTGCAGCTGAGAGCAAGCCTTGCAGGCTGGGTAAACACACTCACACTAGCTTTGCTTGAGCTAGCATGCTAAAAAGAGCAGTGTGGATGTGGTAGCCCGGGCTAGCCACCTGAGTACAGACCCATGGGATGGGCTTGTACTTGGGTGGCTAGCCCAGGCCACCACGTCCACACTGCTATTTTTAGCGTGCTAGCTTGAACAGAGCTAGTGCATGTCTGGTTGGGAGAAGTTGGGAGGCTGACTTCCAGCTGCAGTGTAGACACACCCGGGTTGTTGATGTTATAACAGTACTTCTCTCTAGGAATGACCCTTTAGAGCACTAGACTCCTTCGCAGCATTTTATCCTAAGGGAATGGAGCCTCCTAGCTCCTCACTAGCTCCCCTTTCCTGCCCCCCCCCCCCAATTAATAATCTTTCTGTGCTGTCGAGGGATCTTGTGAGGCTAAACTCATGGCACACGGATGCAATAGTTCCTCACTTGCTGTGAATAACCCTGGGCTGACTGGTACAGATGGGCGCTGTGCCCACTCTGAGGTAAGATCGATGGAGCAAACTCATTGGCTACCCTCCTGGATTCTTGTGTCCCCTCTGCTGCCTTAGGGATCTGCCATGGGGGGAGAGAGAGACTGAGCTGGATCTTTGAAGGTTCATTCCTCAAATGAAAAAAAAACACACCTGTGTGTTGGGGTGGTGGGCAGAGTCCCTGAGGGCTGCTAAGCCTTTTGATTGTCTTCCCCACATCCTAGCTGATCAGCCTGATGGTCCGTCCTCTCCTGGCTGACAATTCTATCGCTTCCTGTATAGCCCCACAAAAGACCTCGCCAAGCCATAGACTCTATCTCCTGAGCAGGGGTGGGGTTTGGTGGCCACCCCAGATAGGGGATTACACCTCTCTCAGATTACCGGTAACTCTGTTTGGGCACAGAATAAGACCAGAACCCTCAGACTGAGTCGAACAGGAGCGGGATGCTCTCATTACATCAGCCAAGGAAGCAGGAGTGCTGCTTATCCAAACCAGGCAGAGGATGGGAGGGAAGAAGTGCCCCTCTGCTTCTAGGGGTGTGAGAGGGAGCTCCATGTCCACCTCTTCCTCATTACCGTAACCGCTCTCTATACACCACAGTGACCAGCACCCTACAAATACCTTAGATAGATCATAGGCAATGTCTGGCGTCACTGTGGGAAATATGATCCAGCCCATCGTTGCTGTTCCCGTATTGTTCTCCAGCAGGATGAATGACATGGAGCTACACATCTGCTTTCCACCCTCAGTTTTTCTCTAATGATTTTCTCTCAGTTGGCTGCTCAGTTTGAGGCAGGGCTGGCTCTGTCACTTAGAGGGGCTTATCAGAGCTGACTCGATTTATTCAGAGAATTTCACCAGGGATGCTTCAGTCACTCAAGCTGTTAAAGAAGATCTTGACGTTTGATGGGCTTTGGTATCAGTTCAGTGGTCTGGAGAAAGAAGAGTCTTACATGTTCCACTGATGTTCTCATCTTAGTCAGTCAAGCACAAGGGTCCAGTTTATGAAAAATGCAGGTGGCAGGCCCTGGGACACCTCAGGAAATGTTCCCTTTGGGAATCAGTGGGACCCAGCATTCCAGACAACCAAGTTGCTGGGCCAGTCCCATACAGAACAAGCAGAAGGTTCAGATCTCAAAATGGGACCGGATCAGGGAACAAAGCAACAGGTCAGGGAAAATTCAATCCTCAATTACATCCCACATTGCCCCGTGGGAAATGAACCAGTCTGCACATGCGCCTTCATCCATTTCTAGAACCAGTGTTAAAATAAACGAGGAGAAGGCAGCATGGTCCAGTCTCCAGAAAGCTGGGCTGGGACTCAGGGGATGGGTTCTGTTCTCAGCTCTTTCATGGACCTGCTGTATAAGGGGGCACGTCACTTCCCCTCCATTTCCCTTCCTACCTGTTGTCTGTCTAACCAATTTAGATAGTGCTATCTTTGAGGCAGGATGTGTGTCTTGCTATGTGTTTATACAGTGCTGTCAAGGCTGTATCCCCACTTTGAACTTTAGGGTACAAATGTAGGGGCCTGCATGAAAACCTCTAAGCTTAACTACCAGCTTAGCTTTGGTCCCGCTGCCACCATCTCAAGAATCCCCTCCCTGGGAAGCCTTGAGAACCCTTTCACCAATTCCCTGGTGAACACAGATCCAAACCCCCTTGGATCTTAAAACAAGGAGAAATTAATCGTCCCCCCTCCTTCCTCCCACCAACTCCTGGTGAATACAGATCCAAACCCCCTTGGATCTTAACACAAGGAGAAATCAATCTGGTTCTTAAAAAAGAAGGCTTTTAATTAAAGAAAAAGGTAAAAATCATCTCTGCAAAATCAGTATGGAAAATACTTTACAGGGTAATCAAACTTAGAGAGCTCAGAGGACCCCCCTCTGTCTTAGGTTCAAAGTACAGCAAAACAAAGATAAACACTCTAGTAAAAGGTACATTTACAAGTTGAGAAAACAAAGTAAATCTAAGACGCCTTGCCTGTCTTTTTACTTACAAGTTTGAAATAGGAGAGACTTGTTTAGAAAGATGGGGAGAACCTGGATTGATGTCTGGTCCCTCTCAGTCCCAAGAGCGAACAACCCCTTAAACAAAGGACACACACAAAAGCCTTCCCCCCCCCAAGATTTGAAAGTATATTGTCCCCTTATTGGTCCTTGGGGTCAGGTGTCAGCCAGGTTACCCGAGCTTCTTAACCCTTTACAGGTAAAAGGATTTGGAGTCTCTGTACACAGAGAGCTGTTACCCTTCCCTTTATAGTTATGACAAGTGCCTAGTACAATGGCTCCTGATCTCAACTCAGGTTTCTAGGAGCTACTGTAGTGCAAATGATAACTGAGATAGGATGCAGAGCTCTCACCGCACCATCCAAGGAGAAGGAGAGGGTGCTAATGGGGAGCACTGCTTATCCAGGCCAGGGAACAGAGTGAACTCTCCCTCTGTTTTTAGGGAAAACAGGGTAAGCTATTCTTCCCCCACATCTACTCCCTCTTACTTTACACCCTGTCTAGATCTGAACCTTTCTTAACGTTCAGCTATGTAGAGCACTTCTATTCCCAGTTCTGGGCTTTGACTCGGATCAGAACCAGGGCTGGCAAAATGCCGCAGAAGAAACTGAACTAATGGTATTTCTGTCTAGGGATCGGAAATGAAAGTGTCTGAAAAGCCCCTCCATGTGAGATGTCCAGGTCACTGCTACAGAGGTGAGAGGTTCAGATATGGTCCTGGAGCTTGAAAATCCCACTTTTCCAGCAGGGTGAATGACACTGAATAAAAATCGGCCCCTGTTAAAATAAATAAATAAACCCAGAACTCTTATCCTGCTGGCCATGTGTAATTTTAAGGCTTTGGGATGGTGAGATGCAGATTAGCACCAGAACATCTGGAGGTTTGTGGAACCCTGAACTTGGAGGGCCAGGTCTTCAGCTGGTGCAACTCCTCATTGCTGTATTGACCTCAATGGCCTGAACCTTTTGAAGTTCCTCTGTCAGTGTCATATCCAGGTATGAAGTGATCACTTTTTCTTTAGGGTTTGTTTTTTTCCGTTTGTTTATTAATGGCGGCTGGGGGGGCGCAGAATCCACTAACAGAAAATTGAGGCTATAAAACAAAGTAACCAAGATTGGGGAAGAGGGAGAGAAGTAAACACATTGGACAAGGTGATCTCAGTTTACTCAACTACAGCCAGGCCTACTAACACCTCCGTTCAGGTTGTGACTTCTTGTTCCTAGGTATTGGCTGACAAATGGTACCTTCTCATTAACCATGCAAAGGAGCAGCCACAGCCACAAAGTGAGCTTTGCACCCATTCCTCTGTCTTCCTGTTCCCACATCATTCTCATCACCTCTGCTTCAGTTTAGAAAGGCCTTGAACTATGTTCCCTCTAGTGCATATAATTCAGCAAATCCCCAAGCACTGGCTGGCTGGGAGTGGGAGAACAATTAGCAGTGTGGATAATGGGACCTGGTAAAAGACCCGTGTTTGCTACACATGTTAGTTAATAGCTAACCAAAGGGCCTCTTTTACTGCCTATATGTGCTGTACTTTGGATAACAGTTCATACTCCTCCCAGCTTTATGTGGTGTTTCCACTTCGATCCCCAGGGCAAGGAGGGATTTTTGGTGATTGCAGAAGGATTATAAGAGCCTCAAAACCCAGCTCCTAAGCAAGCTGTCTTGAGAGGAACAAACACAACCTTTCCTCCCTCCCTCGCATCCACCCCCACACAAAGTGGTCAGTGACCATGTATTTTAAATCATTAAATTGCTGGGAGAAACACAGTAAAGGCACTTCGAGGGGCTGCTTGGCCCTGGTCTCATAAAAATGTTGTTTCTCCAGCTCTTCCTGTGTTAGATAAAAGAACGGGGGCTGTGGCCACCTCTAAAACCAGTGCTCAGAGTGAGTCAGAGGTGAGCTCCTCAACAGGAGCTCCAAAGGAGCCTCATGGAGTTCAGAGTCAACGAGAACTGAGCTCCCCCAGCGGGAGTAGTAGGCACGGAACCAGGGTGCCGAGCTCAGCGTGAGCAGCTCCCGCACCACTTTCCCCAGCAGGAGCTGAGCTCTCGCACTTCCCTTGAAGTAAAACAACCCCCCCATCCTGCAGCAGTTACTGCCTGGGAGTCAGGACCCCCAGCTGCAGTTCCCCACTCAGCCCAATTTGCTGAGTAATGAACTGAAATCAAAGGGGAGTTTGGGGTGTTTGGCAGCAATGAAAAGCTGCTCCAAGGCATCTCAGTTTGAACCCCCAAAATAAGCGGGGGCTCAGGGAGGGGAAATCACAGAATGTTAATAGTTCCAAAGGGAATTTTTAAAGTGATCATTTAAAGAAATATATCCCTGAGTGGGAACCGCACTGTTGTGCACATTATTAGTGGATGTAATAGCAGGAAACTCTTCCTGTCATGCTCCTTCTCCCTCCTATTGTTTGTTACACTCTCGTGCTGTGATTTTAGCTCTTAAGGGGCTTGATTCTCATTTACATGCCAAGGCCGCTTTATACCACATTGGTTGTACACTGACACCCTCTTAAAAGCCCCTTTACACATTCTGGGGTGTCATCCAGACTAGTGAGGGGCTGCGGCACCAGCTGCCCTGCAACCTGGGGTGCCTCACAACGCTTTGCTGTTGTAGCTCCCAACATGGGTTGCTCACAATCAGTCTGCCAGCATGCAGATCAAACCCTGTGTGTCTGTGTATAGTCAGAGCCCTGGTCCAGCAACTCTGACCCCAGCAGTCTGTCAGCAAGACACCAGCCACACTCTGGCTTGCAGCAGCCTAGGTTACTACCTGCGGGGTGGCCGCAGCACAGTCCCAGTCCCGAATTTTCCCAAAAAACATGTATTCTGCACTGTCCAGCCCGCTCCTGGATAATTCAGATATCATAGGTCTGTAACCCTGTATGGGGTCAATATGCAACATTTCGCTACTTTAACTGGAGTTACCCAAACAGTTCTATTTAACCACAGCACTAGATTAGTTTTTGATTAAAAAATACAAGAAGTTTATTTAACAACAAAGAAAGAGATTTTAATGAGTACAAGTGTACAGCACTAAAGTCGGAAATGGTTACGAAAGAAATAAAGATAAAACACTTTCTAGTTACTAAACTTATCTAGACTTGGTTCAAAGTGAAATCCTTACCACATGTTCCCAGCAACATAGCTGAGCAAATTCTCAAGTTAGGATCTCAAAGTCTAAAGGGCTGGTTCCTTAGGTGTGAGAGAGAGAGAGAGAAATACCTGGGGTGTTTTTGCCCCTCACTTTCATAGTCTAGTCACCCTCTCAAATGCATTTTCCTGAGGGTTGTCCCTAGACAAAGTTCCTTCCAGCTGTGAGGAATTAGACATGATGTCTTGTGGTGAAAGAAATTCCATGTTGTTGTTTGTTAAAATGCAGATCGATCTGTTTCTGCTCCCCTCCATTGCCAAAGAATGGCCACTTGACCAGTGATTACCAATTAACTTTGATGACACCTGGCTGGAGGCGTCAGCTTGTCCTTTGTCTTTGAGGAATAGGTTTACCCCGTTCCCAGACTTGTCTGGTAAACATATTTCAATCATAATTTCAGCTTATGTTCATAACTTTACATATAATGTTGCTACACACATTTCACCATGCTATTACTGACCAGTGAGTTAGGAGTTTTCAAATGATACCTCACAAGGCATGTTTCACACAAAGATTTTTACAACAGTGTGTAGGATGTGAATACAGGGGTGCATCGGGGCGCAAAGGGGCTTGAGTCTCATTTACATACCAAGGCCCCATTACACCACTCTGGCTGTGTATTGACACCCTCTTAAAAGCCCCTTTACACTGCCAGAGACAATAAGCACCAGGCTCTGAAGTTTTCAGAGCAGAGAATGATGTTTACTTCTGTGTTTCTACAGCGCCAACCACAGTGGGGCCCTGATATTCATAATATTAGTAATGATTAATAAGTAATAAATAAATAATACTAATAGTGAGAAATGAAAACAGGAATAGAGGTACCAAATGCAGTGGGAAAGCAAAGGGGTAGGGCTGTGAAGGTGGACAGCACAGTGTGAAAAGAAGGGAGTCAAATGTGGAGGAGAAGGAAGAGCTACTCATGGAGACCAATACTTCTCCATGCTGGCAGAGTTGCATTCCCATGACACTATGCGCTGTAGGGGGCTCCTATGTTTCCACACATCACATTCTCTGATACCATGGAAAAGCATGAGCAGCATCTCTGTCATTTGGGGGAGACTGAAGCCTGGAGGGGGGAAGTGATAGGAAAAGATAGTTTGAGAGGCTTGTGACAAATTCACGTTGAGAGACAGGAGGGAAATTGCCATGCTGAGCACACTTCCTAAGAGAATACCAATGTGGGAGTGCAGTTCAACGGGTAGCTCCTGTCCTGTTCCCTTAATACCTTAGTGATTCTTCTGCCAAAGAGGTAAATATAAGCTCACTGCTTCCAACATGCTAGTACCCAGAAGCAGGCTGAGAAGCATGAGTAATGACCTGCCTTGAGCTGTACTTAAATGCCAGAGAGCCAGATCCTCTGCCCCTGCTCCAGCAGCTTTGCACAGCCCCAGAAGCACAAACCAGCCAGAAATGTTATCTGGATATTCCTACAGCATAAGGAGAATATCCAGATGGAGTAGAACCACCACAGCCAGTTCCGCACCAATCCATCCTGGCCCCAGTGCAGGGGGTGTGGCTGAGAGAAAGGGGGCGTGACCATAGAATCCTTGCATTGTGGTGATCCCCAGCTGCTGAACCAGCTCCTTGGGGCTGGGAACAGATGGGTACAGCTTTGAGCAACCTTAAGGATGCTCTAAATTATGCTGGTGGCCAGCCCCAGGATCTGGGTGGTGGAAAGATGGTTTAAATGCCACATTTTTGCCCCCTCCCCCAAGACGCATCAAGAACAGAACAGCCTGTCCTTGGATTTTGACCAGAGGTTGTATCCATTCAGTATACAGGACCACATTCTAAACTTGACTTAAAACCTATGCAACCGTATCAAAGTCACAAGGGGGTTCTGTGTGGTACAAAGCAGATGGGATACTGGACCCCTGTCATGTCGAGGGCAGATTAGCTCATTTGCTGAACCTGAGGTGGCAAATGCCAGCTCATTACTTGCAGGTGAATTGCAAAACTCAAAGCAAACCAGAAGTACAGTAACTCTACTGGGGCTATTCAGCATATATTTCTGGTCCAGTAGAGTTACTGTACTTCTGGTCCAGAAATATATGCTGAATAGCCCCAGTAAATAGGCTCTTGGGGGCATTCCGTACAGAAACATAGCTGACTTTTAAAACTGTCTCCTTTTAATCTGGATATTTTACGAGACAGTCTATATGGAAATTGAACCAAGATGACACACAGAGATAATGCAAGCAGTGAAACACGTCTGTTTCACCCTGGAGGCCTCATGGTATCTCTGGCTTCAATGCACCCAGGCTTACTTTCCCTCCCCTGGAGATTCAGTTTGAATATGAACAAACACTCAGTTGAAACTACTGGTTTTGCCTGGATTTTCATACATTAGCTCACAGTTTCTCATGGCTTCGATGTATCTTTCTGGGCTGAGCCTCATTCACTATCATTGATGGGGTGTGACATTAGTTGTTTGAGAGTATTCAAACCCACCAGGTATTTGTGAAAGTGTTCTGGCATCCCACAGTTGAATGCAACCGCTTCTCAACTGCATGTGTTGAATGTTTCCATGTATAAGCGGACCTGCAAAGTGGATCCAGTGCGGAAGTTTTGCCTTCTACTCATTGGGTGGAACCTTTGTGGGGAAAACAACAAAACTCAATCCTCTGAATAAAAGTGTAGATGTGCCCCTTACGGAAACTTGACTTTTTCACAACAACATCAGCCTTGTGTGACAAAATGACAGTTTTCTACGTGCAAACGAAGCACCATTTGCATTTGCAAAAATATTCAAAACAACAACAAATGCTTTGCTTCCTTTGTAATGCTAAGATGAGATTTGTTTTCCTCTCAGAACTCTGTAATATGCCACCCAGAAATTTGATCCTGCAAAACTCAGTCCTATAGTTAATGTACCTCTGGAATTCTTGGCTCTAGAATTGGGCCCTAAAATTGAATACATGTATAGTTTCTCTAAGTTAAATACATTGGACTAAATTCTGATCTCAGTTAAAGCCAGAGCAACTTCACTGAAATTACTCTAATTATACCAGCTGAGCTTCTGTGACCTCCACGGCAATTACCCTGGATTTATAGCCATATAACTGCAGCCAAATTCTAGTCCATTGTTTGTTTTGTAGTGTGTCAAACTAATTTGAGCCCTCATTATGTGTAACATTTTTCCTCCCCATTACTGGAAGATAATTGAATAAGAGAAAATCTATATAAATGTAATCAGGTTCTTTAGAAATTATTCTAAAACACTACCAAGTTTAATAGCTCATAAAATCTATGGAAAAACATTTATCCTCTATCTTATAGATCAGAAGAGCAAAGCTACAATTCTCTATTTTATTCTGTGGGATGGTTTTATAAAACATCTATGGAAATGATATTTTCTATTAAACATGTGGGGTGAACTCCTGGCTCTATTGAAGACCATGGCAAAACTCTCAGTGACTTTAATGGGGCCAGGATATCACACACAGGATTTTTCCATAAGGGAAAATTCCTTTCAATAACCTTTCCAAAACCAACTGAAGTTGCTTTAGGCATTTATAGTTCCCTGACTACTGAATACAAAATTAATGCAGAGGGCATTTTGAGAAACCAATATATCTCAAATGAAACAATCTAGATGACTTCCGACCAGTTTGCTTATAATGAAACCAAAGAAGTACAATTTAAATCAATCCACGTCTGAAAAAAGTTATCTTATTACTTTATCCTAGTCTTTATGTTTTGTATCCAAAGCACTACCGTATTAAGCGTTTACTTTCTAGTCAACAAGTCATTTAGATAACAATATTGGCACTAGTGAAAACCCACAGAATTAGATGAAATTCAGACTATATTAATCACTGGCCATTTTAAAATCAAGATTGGATATTTTTCTAAAAGATAAGCTCTAGTTCAAACAGAAATTAATTCAGGGAAGTCCTATGGCCTGTTTGATACAGGAGTTCAGAGTAGATGATCACAATGCACCCTTTTGGCCTTATAATCTATGCATTTATAAACAATTATTTCTCTTATCCCTTCTATTCCTGTTTACTGAAATATCATTAAGTTCCACTAGATGTCAGTATTACTTCACTATTTGAATGAACTCAAGTCATAATGTTTGAAGACTGATACAGCCTTCCAATTGCTAAAATACAAATGTGTGTGGCCTTCACAATATGGGCTAGAGATCTAAAGTGAAGGACATTCAGCCAAAGAGAGCAGAGAAAAAGCAAGAAAAAAGGCTTCCAGTGCAGGGCTGTTTCTTATTATGAAGACATCTTATAGTTCAGCACAAAAGAGGAAGAGAAACTAGGGCCAAATTATTCCTGGAGTAACTCTGTTGATTATTTTAAACTGTAGCAGGAAGCAAGGGATGAGTCCGGCACCTGGGAAGACTTCTAGGCAGAAGCTTTATAGTGATTCAGAGAGAAAGGCAGAGTAACTTTAGGGATATTCTGTTTCCATATACTGTACTCTTCTATATAGGCTCTTATACCATGCCCCTCACCGTAGTATCTGAGCGCTTTCTATTAATGCATTAAGCAACAGGACTAACATCTGTTTTCCTTACTGTAAGTTCCTTGTTCAGTGTTTGAAGAAACTAACTTTTTCTGTGATTCTTTACCATTGTCACATGCTGTTTATTCTATTACCGTCATGACTCATGGTTGATGGCACTAAACTCCCGGGCATCTGTTTCCTCTTGCTAATATAGCCATGAAGCACACCAGAAGTTTTGTGCAGCATAATTAGGTCAGCCTCAGATTTACATTTTTTCCATAGAGAGGGTTTATTATGTTGCTAAAATTCTTCCAAGATCAGTTCTAAACCTTTGCCTCCTTTTAACATCCAGAAGCGAAGACACAAAAAAGCAGCAACATGATTTTGCAAATGCATTTGATGTGGCTCCTCTTTGCCTGGTTTGAAGGTCTGTGGTCCATTCTTCTTCTTTTCTCAGGCTACTTTAAGTTCCAAGGCTCACAAAAGATAGCAATGTAAATATACTTATATTTTTCCTTGGTCTAGAATCCAGCGGGCACATTGTTATCACTCAGACACCTGCTTCTGTGACGGTGCTTCCAGAAGAAACGGTCACCATTTAGTGCAAGGCTTCAAGTTCCATGAGAGATGATATGGAATTATATCAGTTCAAATCAGGACAAGCTCCCAAGCTCCTCATTCATAATGGAAACAGCTATTTCACTGGGGTCCCAGATCGATTCAGTGGTAGATACAGCGGCACTGACTTCACATTCACCTTTGGTGGGGTACAGGCTGACGATGAAGGCAAATACTACTGTGGACAGCACTGTAGCACCCCGCTCACAGTGATACAGTGCAATACAATTGGTTAAACCACCAATGAGCTCATGGTGTGAAAGGTGGGAAGTATCTTTGCATGTGACTACAGTAGTTTTGGTGAAAAAAAAAAACTTTTTCAGTACCTAAATTACCCATTGGCAGAAGGAAAGACTGAGATTCGCTTCCCTGCATATCATCAGAGAATTTATGTGAGGCCAGATTGAGAAGTCCCCAGCTCCCATTTTGACAGCCCAATAAGAGGACAGTAGAGTTGGCTTAAAAAATTGGGGTATTTTCCAATGCAATTTCAATTAAAATTTCATCAGAAATCCTTCAATGTTCCAAGATATATTGACCATTCACACTGTGGCTTGTGTTCCAAACCCTGCCATAAATGGGTGTCAGTTTATCAGAATATTTTGGTATTCTAGAACCAGAACCAGCTTTCTACTTAATTATTGCCATGAACATCATTCCATAAACATACCATCACCATTATGATGTGCAGGCTGAAGATGCAGGAGAATACTATTGTGGACATGTCTAGGGTACTGATTTCACACAGTGATACAGTCCAATACAAAAACCTATTCATGCCAGAGCACACTGGGTGTGAAGCCTATGAGGGCAGATGGGGATGCTTCTGATTCAGTTCGTTTAGAATCTTTAAACTGTGAGTAAGTTTAGAAAGTAAATAACCATTCATCTTAGAGCATGTGCTTGGCAAACTCCTCTCCCCGGGAAACACCAGAGCAACACTACGGGCCAATTCACTACAATACCTGAGGTACACATACACAGCTCACCTATATTGTCACAGGTCCATTAGTGCCCTCTAACAACAACAGTAGTATGTAGGCTTTTCATAGCTGTACATCTACAGCTAATTCTTACCGCAGTCCCATGTTCTAACCTTAAAAGTTCTTAATGTTATTGTGAACATTTGTGGGGTTTTTTTCATTACAGCAGCCCACGCTAGGCAATTCTAGCAGGCAGAAATCTATTTTAAAACACAATTCACAATATAAATGATCAGATCTCCATTTAATTTTAATCTTATAGGATACAATTTGTATGAAACATTCTCATGGGTATGAAACAGCTTCCATATGAGGAGAGACTAAATAGACTGGGATTGTTCAGCTTAGAAAAGAGATGGCTAAGGGCAGATATGATAGAGGTCTACAAAAGCATGAATGGTGTGGAAAAAGTGAATAGGGAAGTGTTATTTTCCCCGTCACATAACACAAGAAAAAAGGGGTCACTCAATGAAATTAATAGGCAGCAATTTTAAAACAAATAAAAGGAAGTACGTCACACAACACATTGCCAGGGGATGTTGTGAAGGCTAAAAGTACAAATGGGTTCAAAACAGAATTAGATAAATATGGAGGATGGGTCCATCAATGGGTATTGGCCAAGATGGTCAGGAATGCAATCCCATGCTCCAAGTGTCCATAGAGCTTCAATTGCCAGAAGCTGGGCCTGGAAGACAGATGATGGATCACTCAATAATTGCCCTGTTCTATTCATTCCCTCTGCAGCATCTGGCATTGGCCACTGTCAGAAGACAGGATACTGGGCTAGATGGACTATTGGTCTGACCCAGTATGACCGTTGTTATGTTCTTCCTATACATTGCAATATTTCTCTTGCAGTGTACGTCACTGCCGATTGTGTAGTGCAAATACATTAGAAAGACACACTTCACTAGGTGATATTTTCCTACAGGGCTTAATTCTCTTTCTAGCAGCCTACTTTCAAACAGGTTTTGTCCATATTCATCATCAAGAATTGTTTCAACTCCGTTTCCTCACTGGCTTCTAACTGCAGATAGTGCTGAGCCTGCAAAAGGGAATTCCCCCTTTAGTCCCAGGAGAGATGCAGGTGTCTGCTTCCTGAAAGACCCTTCTGTCTCTTCTCACTTTCCCTGTTTCAGATCTCTTCTCTGCCCCGCATATCACCCCATGACCCAGCCACTGTCACTGGACCGTATCTCCACTAGAAACCTCACGAGTTGCTTTCTGTCAGTCACTCGGCACTGCTGCTTCCGACTCTGGGTGCTGCTGATTCAGTGCATTGGGGACACACAGGCTGAAAGAACAGGTAGGAGAGAGATCAAGGACCCAGAAGATTCAGCAACTGAGTTCAGTCGTGTAAAACTGCATCTAGTGTGCCTGGCTAGAACCAACTTCCCTCCTGCACACCCCTCATTACAGGGACTTTTCATTGTCCAGATAGCGTCCATACTGGTGCTGAGCTGTTGACAATTCTAGACCGATGAAAAGCACTCCATGCCACCTACATGACTCACTGTGCCCAGCACTAGGGAATTTCTCTTCTGCATGATGGGGAGATGATCGCCTGCATCCTGCCCTTTGAAATGTACTGGATTGGACTCTCGATGGAGCCTGTTTGTGCTGCTCCTTCATCAGTTCAATCTAACTCCCTACCTAGGGGTTTGCACTGGCACCCTGCACTGCCTTATGTGAGCTCCTCCCACATTAATTAATAGGTTAGCAGTTAAGTATAATGAGGTCCTTTTTGGAGTTTATGGAGTCTTTGGCTCCCCTCTAGTTCCCTGGCTACAGGAAGGGTTACTTCATTGCAGAAATGAAGAGATTCTAGTTGTGGAGGAAAAGCTTTATAAAAGAGGAAGGTCTTGCTGAGGGACCTAAAGGCGATGAGCTCTGGAATTAATCTACTCTCTCCTGGAAGTTCATTCCACAGCCAGATCTCCTTGAGTGAGCAAGTCTGTTCTCTACCTTGCTCCTGGCTTTGAGATCTCAAGCTGTGTTGGTAGTTCATAGATGAAGATACAGTCTCTCTCAGAGCGGTGTAAATAGCCATTTTTTTTGTTTTGGTGGCCAAACCAAAAAAAAAATGGGGTTGACCTGAAATGACTAACTTTTAAATGATTAATAAATCACTGGACCAACACTGCAATCCAAAAAGCCTAATTTAGGTGCCCAGGCCCCTGTACAATGAATGGGGGAAGACAAATGCTTAAGAATGTGATCCACAAAAACCAGCACATTCGGCAGGGAGCTAGCAATGGGAGATGCCCACCAGAGGAGTGTGTCCTAAGCCCACCCTCTCAGGGAAATAAACACCTAAATCCAAGCTGCAGTGAGGTGCCTATCAGCTGAAAACCCCTCTCCTGGAGTCAGGTGACTTAGGCAGCTAAATAGCTTATTGTGAGAATGAGTTAGGCACCTGCCTCATCCACACAGTACAGCTGGAAGGGGTGATGATGCCCACTTTTAAGTGGGGGGTTAGAGCACTCACACATGATGTGGGAGACCCAGGTTCAATTCCTCCTCTGTCTGATGATGAGACAGGGGATTGGAACAGGGCTCTCCTGGCTGTCAGAGTGCTCTGGGTTATTCTGGTGTAGGAGGAGGTCCCACAGTCTCTCTTGTCAATGCTGCTGCATTTTGGATGAATAACAAAAGAGTGAGTGGAGCTGGGGACTGGACCCTGGGTCTCCTACCTCCCAGATGGGTACCCTAAACACCGGACTACAGCGTTTCTCCCTTTCTCTCTCTCTCTGTCCCTCCCTCCTCCTCCCCATGAGTAATTATTTACCCAAAGTGGAATGGCTTCAACAGGAAAGACTGAGGATGAATATCCCATAGCTTTGTGGTTAGAGCACTCTCCTGAGATGCGGGAAACTGCTGGTCAAATCCTTTCTCCTTTTCAGACAGAGGGGTGAATTGAGCCTGGGTTTCCCACACCCCAGGTCAGTGCTCTAACCGCTGGGTTAAATATAAGGTGGGCACCTCCTCCTCCAGATTTTGAATTGGACCTTCTGAGCACACCTACCGGATCGGGCCCCATGGATGGAGACAAGTGGAGCACCTATCTCCCCCTGGTTTGTGGATCGCACTGGGGTTTTAGGCAGGAAATCCGTGCCCAGACCCCTACAGTGAGGCAGCAGTGCACATGCCCAGAAACTTAGGGAACTTTTACAGTGAAAATTTAGGCACGGAGTGAATTTAGTCACTTACAGGGTTAGGCAGCAGCCAAGCAGGAGTTTTGTCTCACAGTAGCACCTGAACTGGGATTTAGGCTCCTAAGTACCTTTGTGGAGCTGGGCCTCTGGGCCTCAGTTCCCCATCTGTAAAATGGAAATAATAGCACTGCCCTACCTCACAGGGGTGTTGTGAGGATAAATACAGTAAAGTGTGTGAGCCACTCACATACCAGGTATCAGAGGGGTAGCCGTGTTAGTCTGAATCTGTAAAAAGCAACAGAGGGTCCTGTGGCACCTTTAAGACTAACAGAAGTATTGGGAGCATAAGCTTTCGTGGGTAAGAACCTCACTTCTTCACATACCAGGGATTCTGCTTAGACCTAGATAGTTTACTTATTAAACTGAACATTGTCTCAGCTACCACTAGAGGGAAGTATATGAATACTGATCTTTCCCACAGTCATATTTGACTAACATATGTGGGCTGATCAGTAATAGGAATAAAGGATGTGATTAGAATACTACATCCAAATCAAATCAAAAGTGATCTGTGCTATGAAATACAGACCATAGTTATTATATTGATTCATTATTTTGCATATTCACAAACCACCTGCCATTCTCCCATTCTCCTGAGCCCATATAAATACTTCCCCTTCCCCTGTAGACTCACATCGGCAGAATCTATCTGCAAAGGTTCTCCAACATGATATTTCTGACTCACTGTATCTGGCTACTGCTGCTCTGGGTTCGGGGTAAAGAAAAAGCTGCTGAATTATTAATATAAAAAAAACCTGGCCTCATTAGCTAAAATTATTTCCTGTCCCTTTTTCCAAATAAATGTAGCTGATCCTTTGCATGAATGTATCAGTGAGATTAACAGAATTTCCTTCTATATTCTACTTCTATTTTTCCATTCTCTCTATATATATGCCTAGTCTCCAGTGGGCAGATTGTCATGACCCAGACTCCCTGTCAGTATCTCCAGGAGACAAAGTCACCATCAACTGCAAAGCCAGTTCAAGCATTGGTGGTGCCAACAGAAATCAGGGCAAGCTCCTAAGCGCCTTATCTACAGCACTTCCACCCGTCCCTCTGGGATCCCAGACTGGTTCAGTTGCAGTGGGTCTAGCACGGACTTCACATTCACAATCACCCCGGTAGAAGCAGACGATGCTGGAGATTATTACTGTCAGCAGCATTGCAGTTCCCCTCTCACACAGTGATACAGAGCAGCACAAAAACCTCCCTGCAGCTGTTTAAGTTGTATAGAAACTGGGGCTTTTGATTATGTATTTAAGTACTAGAGTTCTTTACAAATCACTGTTACCAAAGGTGTGCAGGGTGGGGCTGGCAGGGTGGAGAAGGGGAGGAGCCTTTTAAAATCTAATTCAATCAGGAGTGAAACATTTTATTTTTAGCTTCACAGTGCTATCCAGGCCCCCTGCGTATTCAGTGCCCATTCACACCCACCGCCACCCCTATAGTTCCAGTGACACCAGGCAGCTGACTGTTTTAAACAAAAATCTCTTGAGCCCCTATCCAGAGCACAACACCCAGCCTAAGTAGCCAGGCCAAGGGCGGGAAAAAATCATGGGAAAAAACAATCCCCTGAGTGTGGGGATTGGCTGTGGAGCCTTTCCACAGGGGCTGTGTTGGCAAATGAGGGTAGACTCTGGAGGCTCTGCATGGCAGTGGATCCCCTGGACCCTTCCCTTCACGCACCTGCCCAGACTCCCTTTCACTTGCCCCCTGGAGCAGCAGAACTGCACCAGGTTCACTGCCCAGAGCGGAGGCAGGATGGTGTCTTAGAGCTAGAAGTTGTGTTTTGATTCCGATCTCAGTCCGCACATGTTTGGCACCAAGACATGGAACTCCATATTCATCAGGACCAGCCTCCACCCAAACACTGAACTGGGCTGAGGCCCCTCTCGCCTCCAAATATCACATCAGAGCGGAGAACACATGTCTAATGCACATGGGTTTGGAGAACCCCCATACAGGACACATCTGCTCAAGCTCTCCCATAGAGGACAGAGATTCTCCCGTGAGTTAGAAATAGTCCTCACTTTATTAACTAAGAGTGACCTTGCCAGCTGCTGAGCTCCACTGCCAGAGGCGCATCCTCAAAAAGTGACCCTGTGATTTTTAGGCCTGATTTGAAGACATACAAAGAGGAAACAGGACTTATGTTCAAATGTGGAACACCTTCAAGTTACCGTGTACTGTTATAGCAGAGCAACACACAGGACTGCCTCTTTTCAACTAGTGTTGGTTATTTATGTCCTGCGCTTGTATGGGAGTTTTACCATTGGCATTGTTAGGAAAAGGCACAGGTCTTCACTGAGCAATGGAATTTGATCCAATGGGTGCAGACCGTAAACCAGTTTAGAAAGGGGATCAGGCTCCCATAGACTGGGTTTCGTATAAGAGAAGCACAGTGAAGAGCTAAGAGAATGTGAATCCAAAATCAGCCAAATCACGGTCTTTGTGATGACAAGCACAATAAGGGTGAGATGGCTCTAGTAATGCTTGTGCAAATATGCACCTTCTCATCTTGCTAACTTGACAACTGATTATTACAAGACCGCCTGTCTTGACTCAGGCAAATTTCCCATTCAAACAGTGTCAGAACTGCAGGATCAGGTCCTCTGAAAGTAAAGCAACTATTTCTCATGCACAAACTTGCATGCATCTGTCACAGATTCAGTTATAAGGTCTATGGGGTATAGATCTGGGCAAAATCCTGGCCCCATTGGAGTCAATGAGAGTTTTGCCATTGACTTCAATAGATCCAGGATTTCACCTCATGTTTATGTGCAGTGTTTGTACATTTTTGTGCAATACCCAGCACAACAGAGTCCTGCTCCTTGACTGCAGCTCCCAGGTGCTACCACAATACAAATAATAAAGAATAATAATGTCTTTCCAATTATTCCGTAAAGCACTTAGCACACTTTGGATGCTGTCAAATGAATCAATATCAATCTCTGTGTATATGTAGGTCCTTCATGGTGTCAATGACCATGGTATCTGTGCACCCTCCATCTCAATATATATCTCTGGCTACACAGTATCTGTAATTCCCTAGGCCACAAGAAAAAAGGTTATTTTTTGTCTGTTTTGGGAGTCAGACTCTGCAATCATTGGCACTAATACAATTCCTATCTTTTAGTATAAATCTTCTTAATTTATGGTGTGATTTCAGGATTCTGATGATTCTGATGTGAGAATCAAATTATAGAATAAGATAAAATTATAGAAAATCCCCAATTATCACACAGACAGCCCTCACTCTTCATACTTTCAATTGCATTGAAATCTCCACATGAATTTTTGTGGTTTTATCAATATATTCCAGCATTATAGAGATAGTTACCTATCAAATTAATTTAGGAACATGTGGACACATCTTTCATTATGGTTTCTTATGCATAATACTAGTGAGGAAACATACCTCTGTTTCCCCTTGGTAATATAGCCATGACATACACAGGAAACCAGTTAAACATCATTAAGTCCAGCCTCAGATTTACATATCTTTCCATGTGTGATATTTAAGACATTCTAAAAGCCATCACACTAGTTAGAAACCTTTGTGAATTTTAACAGCAACAGAGAAAATAAATCAGGAAAGACCATGATTTTGCAAATATATTTGACCTGGCTTCTCTTTTCCATGTTTGAAGGTAGATCACACAGCCCTAATTTTTGAACTCTAATGAAGAAGTTTCTAAAAGAGATTCACTAAAATGCTGCTTATTTCTCCCTTTTCCAGAATCCAGCGGGCAGATTGTTATCACTCAGACACCTGCTTCTGTGACGGTAGTTCCAGGAGAGACGGTCACCATTCAGTGCAAGGCATCCAGCTCAATGAGTGATGATATGAGCTTATTTCTGTTTAAATCTGGACAAAATCCCAAGCTCCTCATACATGATGCAAACACTCGTTTCACTGGAGTCCCAGATCGATTCAGTGGTAGTTACAGTGGCACTGACTTCACATTCACCATTAGTGGTGTGCAGGCTGAAGATGCAGGAGAATACTATTGTGGGCAAGATAACAGCCGTCCTCTCACTGTGATACAGTTCAATACAAAAACCTCTTCGGTGCCACTGCACACACCATGTAGTGTAAAGCAGAAGGAAGCAGCTGTGTACCTATCAATCTGGCTTGAAAGTAACTTTTGAAATTGTATTGTTTAACTGGATTCTCAGATGTTTTAGATTCAGTCCTGTTACAGTATTTGCGGGTGAAGTTATTTTTCAGTAACTCAGCTGGCAGGGTCAGGAATTCTCAAGGCAGTAGCTGAAATGCAGAAGCCAATCCCTCTGTTACACATTCCACTCAGTGCCCTATAAGCAGGACCTCAGGGGCTTTTTTAAGAAACATAATTTTCAATGAATTTTTCAGAAGCACCCCAATCAGTAATTCCCTCTGCACATGTACATCCATGTAACACATTCCTTACACACAAACCCTCCTGTGCCGTTAGTATTGTCTGCACCATCTCACCACTGAACTTCCTTAGACATTCCCTGGAGCTCCTAGAAAATCCTCCAAAGCATAGAACCACATTATTCCACCATATGGGACTCCACAACTGCAGGGCCAGTGCGTGGTGAGGGAGTGGCGGGGGTGGTGGTGGCTAGGAAAGAATTGTGATTCAGAAGTGGGAACCTTCATTACATGACTCCATTGGCTACCAACCCTGCGGAGGTTTTGTGCTGTTCTCCCTTTCCCTTTGAGAGCCACGGGGCTGGGATTGCAGCACCAGCAGATGGGCTGCAGAGCTGGGCACACCTTGCCTGTCCTTTGGGAACTAGATTCCCTCCCATGCCCAGCTTTCAACAGTTCATGCTGAAGTCTGAAAAATTACAAAAGGGTTCTCACCTTGTTTTATGATGGCAGCAGCTAGAGGCCCCACTGTGCTAGGTGCTGTACATGCAGATAGTAAAGTAAGAGCCAGTCTTGCCCCAAATAGTTGATAATCCAAATCTACTCAGCCAACAAAGGAAGCATTGCAATCCCTGTTATACGGATGGGAACTAAATCATGGAGAAATTCATAGCTTTTAAATCCAGAAGGGACAGTTAGATCAAATGACTCACTCTATGAGGTCTGTGGCAGAGCTGAGACTTGAATCCTGATCTCCTGAGTCCCAACCCCAACCTTATCCATGAGACCATCCTTCTTCCAACACTGGACTGACAATAAGGTGACTGATACTGATCAATGAACCTAATAATCTGAGCTGCTTTGGTCTCAGCCCTTATGAAATTGGTCCCAGGTTGCTTTTTGTTTATTGATGAATGAGCTTCCCCTGTTGGACATTGACCAAGTGCTGGACTGGGGGCCCACATGCTGGAACCCAATCAGGAATCAGAGAAATGTAGGACTGGAAGGGACCTCCATAGATCATGGAGTCCAATCGCCTGCACTGAGGCAGGTCTAAGGATTATCTAGACCATCCCTGACAGGTGCTTGGCTAACCTCTTCTTAAAAACTTCCAATGAGGGAGATTCTACAACCTCTCTAGGTAATTTGTTCCAGTGTTTAACTACCCTGACAGTTGGGAAGTTTTTCCCAGGGGTCTTCCCTTGGTCTAGGTAGGCTCTAGTACTGTCTCTTTCTTTGCCCTCTCTGACACATTTCCTGGGCACAGGCTCCATCTGTTCCCCCTTTCATGGAAGTGGGACCTCAGAGCCCAGCTGCCTTATGCCTCGAAGACCAGTGCTGAGCCTTCAACACACCCCACTTCAAAACACATGGGATTTTGCCTGAGTCAGGACTGCAGGATTGGGTTCTATGAAGGTAACACGTCTTTTTCTCAAGTACAAACATCAGTGGATCTTTCCAATGCTAAACTGCAAGCTCTCCTGGTCCAGACCCAGGTCTTTCTAACTATTCTGTAAAGCTCCTAACATATATGGGAGTGTTATAAAATAATAACCAATAATCAAATTCTATCAACATACATGTTCTCACCTGGCACCTAGCACCATGTTATCTGAACACCCCCCACTGATCATAAAGATACACTTATCTCTCAGTCAAACTGCATGAGCAAAATAACTTGTACACAAACAACAGGTGTGGATAAGGCTCTGTTCTGGGTTAAGGAGTCTTGAATTCTCTTCCTGGCTCTACTGCCGACCTGCAGTGGGACCTTGGGCAAGTTCTACTCATTTCACAATCATTTCATTCTCCTGGGGAACATAAATCATCAGAACTTGTAATTTTTATTTTCCTAACTAAAGCAAGCAAATTATAGGAAATCCCTAATGATTAAACATCAGTCTATTCTTACTGTATATACATTAGAAAATTCCAGTAAACATCTCTGGATTTCACAGTGTGTTTTAGTATTAAAGTGTTAGAGTCACTTAATCTGCTGGATGATTTCCAATTAACTGGGAATGTGCACACACGTCTCCTGTTAACACTTCTCATGCTTAATGAGAAAGATTGACATGCATCTGTTTCCTCCTGATAATAAAGCCCTGAAGCACACAGGAAGCTGCTGGGTATAATTTAGCCCAGTCTCTGATTTACATATTTTTCCATACGTGACAGTTAATAAATTCTAAAATTCTTCCCAGTGACTATAAACCAGTGCTGCATTTTAACAATTAGTGTCAAAGAAACTGATCTAGAAGGAACATGATTTTACAAATGCATTTGCTCTGGCTGCTGTTCTCTGTGTTTGGAGGTAGGTAACACAGCTCTCTTCATTAATTGAACTTCTCACCACTTGTTTTGATAAGAGATTCAGGGAAAGGGTTTTTATTTCTCTCTTTTCCTAGAATCCAGTGGGCAGATTGTTATCACTCAGACACCTGCTTCTGTGACGGTAGTTCCAGGAGAGACGGTCACCATTCAGTGCAAGGCTTCCAGCTCCATGAGTAATGATATGCAATTACATCTGTTTAAATCGGGACAAAATCCCAAACTCCTTATATATAATGGAGACACCCGTTTCACTGGGGTCCCCGATCGATTCAGTGGTCGATACAGCGGCACCGACTTCACATTCACCATTAGTGGGGTGCAGGCTGATGATGGAGGTGACTACTACTGTCAGCAGGACAATAGCTTCCCTCTCACAGTGATACAACTCAATGCAAAAACCTCATTAGTGCTGCAGCCTTCTTGGCGTGAAGCAGAAGGAAACATCTGCGGTTGTATCTAAACGAATGGAGGTGAAAAGTTTTTAATGAGAATTATCCTCACAGTGGAACCCTTCCATTGGACTTTCCAATTATTGGATTTATTCCTCTAAAATTCTTCCTGAAATCAGTTTCTGTGTTAGCAGGGGCAGGCGCTGTACAGGAAGTAACTGAGGTACAACAGCCAACCCCATTATCACCCAGCCACTTTAATAGAACCCGATGGCCTTTTTTTTCCCCTTTAAAAAAATGACCAGTGAATTTTTCAGAAAATAAACAATAACTTCCCTACACGGACACTAAGCTGGACAAAAATGTTTGACTGAAATGTTTGTGGTTTTCTTGGCAAAAATGCAAATTCATTGATGTTCCCTAATCACTGATTTAAAACCTTTACTTCAGAATGAACTTCCCAGGGAAATGACCATTCATCTTAGAAGGAGGTGTCTGCTAAAATGATCTTTTCTAATAACTGAACTGAAGACAAACATAACCCTCAGTGCAGTAACACAGATACACAGGCACATGCCATCTACCTGACCGCAGTGTTCCCTTAGTGCACCTGGAGTCTAACAATTATTTTAGTCCTTATACAGCACTTTACAGCTTCAAAGCAGAGTACAAGCATTTACTCACTTGCTTCTACCCTGGATCCCAATTTTAACCCTCTGAAATGTTGCCCTTTAAAAATCGTAATGTTATTATGAAGGACGGTGTTTTTTGATTCATTGCAGCAGCATTACATGGAGCCCTTGCTAGAAGATTGGGGAAGACAGAAACCTATTTTTCAACATGATTTCCAACATAAATAATCAATGTTGATCAAACTTTCAATGTTGTATAAGCATACTGTGAACCATCATAGCAACTGCACGTTGCAAATGATTCTCTTCCAATCTGTGGCTGGTTGTGAACTTTAAATTAGCAGTGTAATGTATCCTTCCTGGTGTAACATTTTTCTACCTTGTTCTTTCTCTTCCCATCATGTCCAGTCTCAAACTAGTTTTGTCTTTGCCTGTTTTCAAGGTCTCTTTCCGCTACCAAGATCAGTTTCCTCATTGACTCCTCACTGCAGACAGCACTGAGCCCACAAAAGGGAATTTCCCCCTACTCCCAGGACAGCGCACAGGTGACTCAGACTATGTCTGCTGCCTGAGAGACCTCTCCTTTCTCTCCTCATTTTCCTTCTCTCATATCTCTGTCATTCCCACTTCTGACTCGGACCCTCTCTCCAGAACCTTTAGACACATTCTATTGATTTTACATGGTGATCATTACTCTACTACTGTCACCGGACCACAACACCCCTACACATCTCAGCTGGCACCTTTAAAAGTTATGCTCAGCATTGCTACTCTCAGAGCAGTGACTGATTCTGTGCATTGGGACCAGAGGAGTTAGGGGCCGGATTCAAAATAATAAAAACAAAAACAAAACAAAACCCCAAATAATTAAACAAATAAACAACAATAAAAAATTCATTTTTGGAAAAAAGAACAAATGGCCACGGAGAGATTCTAAGATGATGTTAAGTATCAGAGGGGTAGCCGTGTTAGTCTGGATCTGTAAAAGCAGCAAAGAGTCCTGTGGCACCTTATAGACTAACAGACGTATCGGAGCATGAGCTTTCGTGGGTGAATACCCACTTCGTCGGATGCATGTAGTGGAAATTTCCAGAGGCAGGTATAAATATGCAAGCAAGAGTGAGTCAGGCTAGAGATAACTAGGTTAGTTCAATCAGGGAGGATGAGGCTCTCTTCTAGCAGTTGAGGTGTGAGCACCAAGGGAGGAGAAACTGCTTTTGTAGTTGGCAAGCCATTCACAGTCTTTGTTTAATCCTGAGCTGATGGTGTCAAATTTGCAGATGAACTGAAGCTCAGCAGTTTCTCTTTGAAGTCTGGTCCTGAAGTTTTTTTGCTGCAGGATGGCTACCTTTAAATCTGCTATTGTGTTGTTTTAATATGATGTTGTTTTAATTTTCCTGTAATCTGGCCCAATTTCAATTCTTCCATTCTCATCCATCTCTTCCAATGCTCATTTTGAGTGGTGGATGTCCTATAAATATGAGTTCTTTAAAAATCTGTGATAATTAAGCCGAACCTAGTTATCACCACTAGAAGGCACCAGGGGAACATTAATTCTCCCAGCAGTACAATGTGTACATAGCTAACCACCAATAGGTAGTAGACACATTACAGGCATCATATAGCCAAATCAGATCAATGGTGATATGCATCATGAAACACAAAGAGCGACGGTTAAATTGATCCATTGATTTGTATTATGTTACAGCATTAAACATTGAGAGTCGGATATACCAAAGCACTCTGTCCTGGCCTAACTGCTCTGTTTGACCTCAATGGGAGTTTTCCCACTGACTTCAATGAGAGCAGAGTTAGGCCCATGTGGGCACTTTTGACAATCCCAACCTTAACTTTGATTTCGGGGTGTGTGTTCTGTGACACCTGATTTCACCATAGCAATGTTGCCACCATAGCAATGTTTCCACCAGATCCCTTCTCAGCACTCACTGAGCACATGACGACAAGAGCAAAACACCAAAACACTGAAAATCTAACAATCAGAGTGGGTTTCATTTTTAAATTCATTTGCCTAAGTTCATCACAGACTTTGGGAGGTGGGGGCTGGTAAATATCTCTGGGTGGTATGGGACGGTGTGCTGGGGGAAAAGATGAATTAATTCACTGCTGGATTTCACTTCTGTGCTTGTAAATGAAAATGTCCCTGCTATGTGAGAGAGATAAGGTGGGTGAGGTGATATCTTTTACTGGACCAACTTCTGTGGGTGAGAGTGACAAGTTTGTCTCTCTAATATCCTGGGTTGGGACCGACATGGCTTGAACAACACTGCATACCTACGTTTTTAGACAAACAAACTCACCTGAGAAGGGAAGAGAACAAAGCATTACATGAGAGAAGGGAATGTGGCTCCTGTCTCTGCTGTTACAGATCAGCTATTGGTACGTGCCAGACACAGACAGGCCAATCAGCATAGAGAGCTGGCATGAATTAAAGCAGCTCCCAGCCTGCTCTAACCTGTGCTGGGGCCATGCGGCATGGAGTAGTTACCTCTTTCCTGGCAGCCCCAACTCTGCTGTACCCAACAGAAATTATGCGCAACTCATAGTCTGTCCCCTGGGGCCTAATTCTCCCCAACTTTTCATCCTGTGTCCTTGTTTACATCATTGCAATGTGTGCACCAAACACTGCTCTGCACATTCAGTAGCGATTTCTACCCATCACCACTCACTTTGAACAGGTGCAAATGACTGCACAGGGGCAAAGCAGAGAAGAGCCAGGCTCCAAGGGTGAAGTTTATCTTAACATTCAATACAAGACTAATGTTTGTGAGACTTCACAATAAACTTTGGGGTTCCCAGTGACGCATGTGTATGAGTGAAGCACAATAAAGGTAGAGCAGAAACAGCTGGCGTGTGATTCTGATCTCAGATCCGCTCATGCTTTGCATGTCTCAGTCATAGACTGGAACTCCACATGCATCTGAGGCCAAAGCATTGTCTGCCCAGAAGTGTAGCGGTGCCAGGATCCTTCCCTCTTCCAAAAGCGCATTAGGTTAGATACACACATTCAATGCACTTGGGCTTCAAGATCCCACATGGAGAACACAGTTGTTCCTATCAGCTAGAAACATTCCTCACTCTACTGACTAAGGAACAATCTTTCCAGGTGCTGAGCAACAAATACTGACCGTAGTGACCTGTGCTATTGAAGAGTGATTTGATGACAGGGCACTTGAAACACAAATTTAGTTTCAAACATTCAGAAGCTTCACAATGAACATCTACATCACTGCTATGAGTATCTACATCACAATGAACACCTACATCACTGCTATGAGCACATGAAGCACTGAGTTTTTAAGAATATTTTCTTTTTTTAGGGCCTATTCCTTTATCACTGATGTCAACAGAGATTGGGTTCCACAGGAGCTGGTCCTTACTGAGCAATGAAACTGGATCTAATGAGCGCACAGTACAAGCCAGTTAGAACTGGATCAGGCATCCATAAGCCAGGGAATTTCATATACGGAAATATGGTCTAAAGCTGAGCTAATGGTCAACTTAAAAGAGTTAATGATCTCTGTACTCACGCTATAGAAGGAGGATCAGAAGATGGCTAAGGACATATATCAGCAAATATGGTCATTCATATTGTGCTGATTCAAAAGCACACTGTTTGATTAATACATGCTCTGCTGTCTTGAGTTAGGAAAAACATGTTGAAATCCTTGGGATATTTGCCTAAGTCCCAGTTGTGGACTGGACCCTTTCTAAGCAGAGCAACTATTTTCCATGCCCATCCTTTGTGCAGTAGATTGTAAACTGTTCAAGGATGGCCCATCTCGTCCTGTTTGTTCTGTAAAAACAATCTGGCTGTCTAGGATCCTCTATGGCACCATTCCCAATGGTATCTGAGCCCCTTCAGAAATGTTGCACTGCATTTGAAGATAAACATTAAGCCCATTAAGCTCAATTTAAGTCTTTCTGTTAACATCCCTGCTGGGAAATGGGGGGATCCCATTCTCCTTGATGACCAGGAAAAATGTCTTGTGTGCGAGAAGACGCCAGTTTTTGTCTTGAGGACACAATGTACATTCTGTTCCTATTAACTGATTTTATTTGGAAAATTAAATTATCAGAACTTGGATGTTTTATTTGTCTCCTTTAAAGTATCAAAGCCAAGATTTATGACTGAATCATTGGGGTATATCGAAAATCCTCCTATCGGATATGGGGACTTCTCATGGTATTTGAATATTAAACATTCAGTCACCAAATCTACTAAATTATTCCCATTTACACCGGACCATGCACACATGCCTCCTGTTAAAGTTACTCATCCTTGGTGATGCTGACAGTGACATGCATCTGTTTCCTCTGGCTAAAACAGCCATGAATTAGACAGGAAGCCTCAAACATAATTCTGCCTCCCCTCATATTTACATATCTTTCCATACATGACAGTTAAAAAGAGCTATCGTTCTTCTGTGTAGTTATAAACCTCTGCTGCAGTTTAATAATATTGGGCAGTGCCACAAATAAAGAAGCAAGATGATTTTACAAATGCATTTGATTTGGCTCCTCTTTTCGGTGTTTAAAGGTAGGCAGCACAGACATCTTATTATCTGAACTTTAAGGCTGTTATTTCAAAGTCAGATTCACTAAAAGGCTTTTTCTCTCACACACTTATGTAGAATCCAGTGGGCAGATTGTTATCACTCAGACACCTGCTTCTGTGACGGTAGTTCCAGGAGAGACGGTCACCATTCAGTGCAAGGCGTCCAGCTTCATGAGTAATGATATGAGCTTATATCTGTTTAAATCGGGACAAAATCCCAAGTTCCTCATTGATGATGTAACCAGCCGGCAAACTGGGGTCCCCGATCGATTCAGTGGTAGTTACAGCGGCACTGACTTCACATTCACCATTACTGGGGTGCAGGTGGAAGATGAAGGAGAATACTATTGTGGACAAGACTACAGCCGTCCTCTCACAGTGATACAGTTCAATACAAAAACCTGTTCAGTGCCCCAGCAAACACATGGCGAAGCAGAAGGAAGTGCTGGTGGCTGTTTCTAACCCAGCTGTAATGTAACAAATGATTGGAGTTAGATTCTTTGATTCATTCAGCTTGTTTGGAAATCATTCTTTTTTGGTGAGAGAACTGGGCAGGGACAGAATCTCTCAGGACACTGAGATACACGTGGTCCTTATTCCATACCACACTATTCCCCACCAGTGAGAACATTTTGGCCCAAATTTTCAGTGGTGTTTTTTAATGCCCAGCTGTCCACACTTTTAGGTTTATTTGTAAGCGCACATTAATTCCAAAACTAAACCTTATACCAATCTCAAAAATGTACATATAATGCTTGGGGAGCGCATCGTGGATGTGAAACTGACAGAAAGAACATTTAGCGTTTAGACACTTTCGGGGGCGGGCGGAGGATTCTGATCTCAGGTCAAACATGTTCTTCCTGCCGTAAGACACTGGAACTTTATATACACGTCTCAGGCAGAAGCAGCCCCAAATGTACATTGGGGCACACACATATCTTTAGTACACAGAAGCTCAAAGATCCCAGGCATAGAAAATGGCTGCTCTTTGGAGTTACACATATTCTTCTTTTTAATGATGAAGGGCTCAATCTTTCCAGATGCTGAGCACCTCCTACTGGATAATGGATGCCCACAGATCGCACTGAATCAGTGGCCTGTGGCATTGAAGAGCGAAATAAGCCCATATAATATGCGCTCAGCATTGACTATAACGTGCTTGGAGGTTGCAGTTTCTGCCCTCATTTGGGATTAATTTAACTCTAACTATGGAAATAAAGCATGTGGAGCTTTTACAGTGGCAAATCACTTGGATGCTATTTTGGATTAAAAACATGAAATTCTCAGCTGACAATGAAATTGCAGGGAACCCCTAGTTCCCATACCGCAGACAGTGCTTCCAATCCCTACACAGGGAGGTTTAGAATATCCTGTCCTATTTTTTTCTGGACAAATCTGAACATATCAGCCCTCTACAGCCAGAGTTGTTTCTCTCTCAAGCATTCTCATCTATGACTCAATCTGATGTTAGGAGACCTAATGAAGTCTTCATGCACTGGGACTACTCATGTGCTTAAAGCTAAGTGTGTGCTACCAGGCTCTATTGGATGAGGGTCAGATGAAGAATAAGAACTTTCTATTGATTTCAATAGGACTAAAGTTAAGGGCGGGTATACATACTTTGCTGGATTGGGGTCAGAGTGCTCAGTACCTGAGCCATCTCTTCTTATGGTTTCTCATGCTTGATGCTACTGAAACTCACATGTACCTGCTTCCTCTTGACTATATAACCATGAAGCAATCAAAAACCAGCAGAGCCTAATTTAGATCAGCCTGAGATTTGCATACTGTTCCAAATGACAGGTAATAAACCCCAAATCCTTCTAATACAATGAAATCCAGGATTGATAATTACTGACTAGATCATTTCTTCATGCAGAGGCAAATGCAGCCTACAACACCCATCCATGTTGTCCCTCCAGTTAGCTGGCTGAGACCCAGTGGTTGCAAGTTTGCACAATGTAAGTGACTCAGAAGTGACCATCCAGTTTTAGTTGCCAAGGCTTACAGCCTTTGGTGTTTTGCTTCGCTCCTTGGATTCACATTAACCTACAACTCCAAGTAACCTGGAGAAAAGAACCTGTGGGAATTCCCTGCTTTTTTAGTGTAGGCTAAATGTAAACGAATAGGAACAAAGAATGTAGGCCATACATACAGGATGGGGAAGTCTATCCTGGGAAGTGGATCTGGCACTGACTACACATTCACAATCAGCAGGGTTGAGAATGCAGATGCTGGAGATTATTATGGCCAGCAGCACAACTTCCCCCTCACACAGTGATAAAGAGTGACACAAAACCTCCCTGCAGTTAAGTTCTGTAGAATCTGGGACTTTGATTATTTATTTAAGTGCTAGGGTTCTTTAACTGCACAAGATTCACTGCGCAGAGCAGAGGCGGGATGGTGTCTTAGAGCTAGAACGTGTATTTTGATTCTGATCTCCGTCTGCACGTGTTTGGCACCAAGACATGGAACTCCATATTCATCTGGGGCAGGAGCAGCCTCCACCCAAACATCAAGCTGGGCCGAGACCCCTCTCTCCTCCAAATCCCACACTGGAGCAGAGACACATGTCTAATGCACATGGGTTTGGAGAACCCTTATACAGGACACATCTGCTCAAGCTCCCCCATATAGGACAGGGCTTCTCCCATGGATTTGAAATACTCCTCGTTTTATTGACTCGGAGTGACCTTGTCAGCTGCTGAGCCCCTTCTGCCAGAGGAGCATCCTCAAAAAGTGACCCTGTGGTTTTTAGGCATGATTTGAAGATGTATAAAGTGGAAACAGGACTTACGTTGAAATGTGGAAAACCTTCAAGCTACGGTGTACTCTAAACATCTACCTGGCTGTTATAGGAGAGTAACACACAGGACTGCCTCTTTTCAAATAGTATTCATTATTTATGTCCTGCTTTTGTGCCCTCTGTGGGAGTTTTACCATTGGCTTTGTTAGGAAAAGGCACAAGTACTTACTGTGCGATGGAATTTGATCCAATGGGTGCAGAGCACAAACCAATATAGAAAGGGGATCAGGCTGCCATGGACTGGGTTTCATATAAGAGAAGTACAGGCAAGAGCTGAGAGAATGTGAATCCAAAATCAGCCAAATCATGTTCTTTGTGATGACAAGCACAATAAGGGTGTGATAACTATAGTAATGCATGTGCAAAAATGCACCTTCTCATCTTGTTAACTTCAGAACTGCTTATTACAAGCTCTCCTGTCTTGATTCAGGCAAATTTCCCATTTAAACAGTGTCAGAACTGCAGGATCAGGTCCTCTGAAAATAAAGCCACTTATTCTCATGCACAAACTTGCATGCATCTGTCACAGATTCAGTTATAATGTCTATGGGATAGAGATCCGAGCAAAATCCTAGCCCCATTGCAGTCAATGAGAGCTCAGTCACCCCATGTTTGTGTATAGTGTTTGTACACTATTGTGCAGAGACCAGCATAACAGATTCCTGCTCCTTTGCTGCAGCTCCTAGGTGCTACCGCATTAGAAATAATAAAGACTAATAATGTATTTCTAATAATACTGTAAAGCACTTAGCACACTTTGGATGCTGTCAAATGAATCAATATCAATCTCTCTATATAGCTAGGTCCTTCCATGGTGCTAATCACCATTGTATCTGTGCACCTTCCATCTCAATATACATCTTTGTCTACACATTATCTACAATGCCCTGGGGCATATGATCTGCACAAGAACAACTGTTAATTTTCATCTGTTTTGGGAAGCAGACTCTGCACTCATTTGCACAAATATAATTTCTATTTTGTAACATACATCTTAATTTATGGTGTGACTTCAGGATTCAGATGATTCTGATGTAAACTATCACATTATTGAACAAGATCAAATTATAGAAAATCCTCAGTTATCACACAGACAGAGCTTGCTCTTCATACTTTCAATTGCATTGAAATCCCCACATGAATTTTTGTGGCTTTATGAATACATTTCAGTATTATAGAGATAGTTACCTATTAACTGAATTAAGAACATGTGGACACATCTCTGATTATAGTTTCTTATACCTCTGTTTCCCCTGGATAATATAGCTATGGTGTACACAGGAAGCCAGTTGAGCATCATTAAGTCCAGCCTCAGTTTTACATATCTTTCCATGTGTGATATTTAAGATGTTCTAAAAGCCATCACACTAGTTATAAACCTTTGGTGATTTTGAGCAGCATCAGAGAAAAAAACTCAAGAAAGACCATGGTTTTGCAAATATATTTGATTTGGCTTCTCTTTTCCATGTTTGAAGGTAGGTTGCACAGCCATCTTCTTTTCTGAACTCTAAAGCAGAACCTTCTAAAAGAGATTCACTAAAAGGCTGCTTATTTCTCCCTTTTCCAGAATCCAGTGGGCAGATTGTTATCACTCAGACACCTGCTTCTGTGACGGTGCTTCCAGGAGAGACGGTCACCATTCAGTGCAAGGCGTCCAGTTCTGTTAGTTATGAGATGAACTTTTATCAGTTCAAAACAGGAGAGGTTCCAAAGCTCCTCATGTATGATGGCTCTAAGCGTTTCACAGGGGTCCCGGATCGATTCAGTGGTAGTTACAGTGGCACTGACTTCACATTCACCATTAGTAACGTGCAGGCTGAAGATGCAGGAGAATACTATTGTGGGCAAGATAACAGAACTCCTCTCACAGTGATACAGTTCAATACAAAAACCTCTTCGGTGCCACTGCACACACCATGTAGTGTAAAGCAGAAGGAAGCAGCTGTGTATGTATCAGTCTGGCTGGAAAGTAACCTTTACAATGTTATTGTTTAACTTGGCTCTTAGGTGTTTTAGATTCAGTCCTGTTACAGTATTGGCAGGTGAAATTATTTTTCAGTAACTCAGCTGGCAGGGTCAGGAATTCTCAAGGCAGTAGCTGAAATGCAGAAGCCAATCCCTTTGTTACACATTCCACTCAGTGCCCTATAAGCAGGACCTCAGGGGCTTTTTTTAAGAAACATAAGTTTCATTGAATTTTTCAGAAGCACCCCAATCAGTAATTCCCTCTGCACATGTACACCCATGTAACACATTCCTTACACACAAACCCTCCTGTGCCGTTAGTATTGTCTGCACCATCTCACCACTGAACTTCCCTGGACATTCCCTCTGAGCTGCTGGAAAATCCCCCAAAGCATAGAACCACATTATTCCATCACACGGGGCTGTGCAACTGCAGGGCCAGTGCATGTGTGTATGGGAGTGGCTGGGAAACAATTGTGTTTCAGAGACGGGAACCTTCATTATAAGACTCCATCGGCTACCAACCCTGCTGAGGTTCTGTGCTGTTGTCCCACTCCCTCTGAGAGCCACGGGGCTGGGATTGCAGCACCAGCAAATGGACTGCAGAGCTGGGCACACCCTGCCTGTCCTTTGGGAGCTAGATTCCTTCCCTTGCCCAGCTTTCAACAGTTCGTGCTGAAGTCTGAAAAATTACAAATGGGTTCTCACCTTGTTTTATGTTGGCAGCACCTAGAGGCCCCACTATGCTAGGTGCTGTACATGCAGATAGTAACGTAAGAGCCAGTCAGAGAATTTTTCAGAATCATCATAATAATTTCCATCTGTGCCCACACCTGGGTTCCAGATCCCTTTCACCCAGCACCAATCCTCTTATTAACATTTTCTGAACCATGGATATTATCACTGCTTTCCTGTCAGATGACATGGGTTCAGGGGCCGTGGAAGGCCCCAGAAGAATGTTTCTGTGTGATTCCACTGCATGGAGAGGATCATCTGTAGAGCAGGTGTTTACATGGGGGGAACTGGAGCCAGATTGTGTTGGAACTAGACCTGTGATAACACGAATTCACTGTAGATGGTGTGTGGTGTGGTGGGGTTGCAGGACTGGAATATCACCTGTAGACTGTCCAGGGGTCTGTGCCCACCCTGACTGTAAGGATGGATTCTGCCCCAGAACCCAACTCTCCAGCATTTCACTCCATCCATCTTCTTCACTCAGGAGTGAGCTCTGATGTAGACCTGAGAGATCTTCTTCCAGCCTCCATCTCCATAGCTACCAAGATCCCACATTCAGCTGCTAAAGTCCTGTCAGAAGTGAAGTGTGGGTGAGGGAAGGGGAGTGAGGGATGGGGCCACAGCCCGTAACGGAGGTGAAGGGGGCTGTGTGTAGTAGCAGACGCTGGGGGTTTGGGAGAGGGGGAGAGTCATGTGAAGGGGCAGTGGGGGAGTATGGGGAGGTTGGTGAGGTTGCCTCTGAACCAAGGCTCCAAGTTTTTTTCAAAATTAATTCCCAGGGAGCCTCTGGCAGCTCTGGGCAGAGAAACGGTTATTTCAACACCCTGGTTTCACTTGACCTTCTGACTTAAGTTGCGGGGGGGGGGGGGTGTTAAAGTGCCCCCTGCACTCCTCTGGCAGGGGGAAATCCTCTGCATAGCCATGGCAATTCTCTGCACGGAACAAGGGTAGCAAATGTCTCTTGGTAACAGAATTTTATCTCAGAAACGAGGTGCCAGTGGGCTCTCTCTCCTATGAGCTAAGACCCGACATCCAATTACAGGGATCACTCACTGTAAGGAAACAGACAGTGCTTTGAATTCACACCAGTAGGTTTATTGGGAATCCTTCCCTCAGTATGTGGGGTTCATTGTAACTCCTTCACTAGCTAGCTGGGCACATAGCAATTACACTGAGCCCTGCCCTAACTGCTGTTCCCCTTGGCTCGTCTCACCGGCTCTTTCCCACTGTTTGTTACATCCACTGTCGCAACTTCCCGTCAACTAAATTAGGGCTCCTTGCACCAGGGAATCACCTTCAACACTGTGTTTGGACAGTGCCTAACACTATGAGGGGCCTGTCCTGATTGGAGCTTCTAGTTGCTATCGTAACACAAACAGTAGCAGTACTTATGCTTTAGGAACAGAGAACCGGTGTCTCACTACCACACATACTGAGTTAATCCTATGCCGCATTTACTTCATACGAGGTAAATAGCACTTATAACTGATGGGACAGTTAATAATGTCTGACGTTATTGGGATTCACAGACGTCTGTTTCCTTTTGAAAGTACAGGTATGAAGTACAAGGAAGTCAGCTGAGCATAACGAGCCAGCTGCAGATTTACATATCTTTCCATAACGAGATTTCAGTGTATTTCTTAAATAATGCTGAGTGGTTAGCAGCCTTGGATTCATTTGACCCATCACTGAAGACACAACAGAGACACAGCATGGTTTTACACATGTATCTGGTCTGGCTCCTTTGCCTCTTGGGTGAAGGTAAGTGGTACATTTTAAAAGATTATTTTAACTCTGCTGTTTCAAAATGATAGTCACTAAAAGCTTCTAATTTCTCCCATTTCTAGGCTCAGAAGGACTCATTGTGATAACTCAGACACCCCTGGTCTCCGCATTTCCAGGAGAGCCAGTCAGTTTTCAATGCAAGGCTGACAGTAACGTTAATGATGAAATGAATGTATATCTATTCAGATCAGGAGAAGCTCCCAAGCCCATCATGTATCATGCAACCAACCGCTTCCCAGGGGTCCCAGATCGGTTTTGTGGTAGTGGAAGAGGAACTGACTTCACGTTCACCATCAGTCATTTTCATGCTGAAGATGCAGGAGAATATTTTTGTGGACATGACTATGGCTATGATTTCACACAGTGATACGGTCCAATACAAAAACCTCTTAAGCCCCAGAGCCCTCTTGGTGCATATGAGACCAGATGGGGATGTTTCTTATTCAATGTATAATGAAACACTAACTTGAGATAAATTTCTAAAGGAAATGAACATGCATCTTAGAGCAGGCGTCAGCTAACATTCTCTAGTCTAGTAAATGAACGGCAGCAGGAGAGACCATCCAGTGCAGTAGCAAAGTTTCACATACACCTACTATCCATATCATCTCCCTTCCCTTAGTGCCCTTTAATAATCCTTGGGCCTTATCTAGCACTTTTGAGCTTCAAAGCACAGTAGAAACAATTGCATCTAATACTGCAACTCGATCCCAATTCTAACCCCCTGAAGTGATGCCCTTTAACACTCTTAATATTATTCTGAATTATTTTATTCTTTGCATTCATACAGCAACGTCACGTGAGTGCCCTTGCTAAGAAACAAACCCGCAGAATCTGATTTTTAAAATTGATTTGCAATATAAATGATCAATTCTCTACACACATTTTTAATACTTCTCATCTCCTATGGAGCATTGTCGTTACTGTCCATTGCAATCTCTTCCAGTGTATATATTGGAAAGCTGCACTACACTGCTTCATATTTCCCTGCCTTGCTGCTTCTCTCTCTCATGAGCCCAGCCTCAGACAGGTTTTCTCCATATTCATTCGCAAGGCTGATCCATCAGCTTCCTCAATGATCCTCAAATAGGCATTCCCCTCTAGTCCCAGGAGCATGGCTCAGGTGGGGCCCAGACTGTGGGTGGTGCCAGAAAGACACCTGCAATCTTTCCTCTCTTTCCCTCTCTCATACCCTCCCTCCCCACCCGTCTTTCCTTTCCTTACCCACCTTCACTCCTTCAATAGACTTTACAAGTGGATTCTTATGCTGTCGCTGTCACTGAGCCATGTTTCCCATGGAAACCCCAACTGGCATCTTTAAAAACAACGTCTCTGTCACGGAGCACTGCTGTTTCTGGCAGCGTCGCTGATTCTGTGCTCTTGGGGACAAGCAGACATGAGGCCTGATTTGCCAGAAAGTTCACGCCAGATTTCAAGGGCTCAGAAGCCCCAGATAGAAAGAAGCAAGGTAGCTGGCTGTACAGCGACATTCTCTCAGGAGCTTCATGAATCTCAGCAAAACTGACTTTCCAAGTTTGAGTCTGCAAACCCAACCTCATTATCCCTGCCAGGAGCTCACAGGGAACTTTTCCAAAAGTGACTAAGGGAGTAAGGCACCTAAATATCTTTGAAGAACTGGACCTTAGAAGGCAAAGTCCCATCCAAAATCAGCTCCTAAACCTTAGGGTATGTCTACACTGCAATAAAAAACCTGCAAAATGGCCACGGCTGGCCTGGGTCAGCTGACTTGGGCTCATGGGACTCTGGCTGCGAGACTCAAAAGTGCAGTGTAGCTTTTCAGGCTCAGGGTGGAGCCCAACTCTGAAACCCTGCAAAGGGGTTAGGTCTTAGAGCCTGGGCTACAACCCAGGCCCAAAGGTCTACACTGCAATTTTAATGCCACAACCCAAACCCTGCAAGCCTGAGTCAGCTGACCCGGGCTCTGAGACTCGTTGCTGTTGGTTTTTCATTGCAGTGTAGAGGTACCCTTAGGTGCTTTTGGAAATATTACCTATGTCTCTCCCCTTGATCTATCATTATAGGTGCAGGACTCCCAATAAACAAATCAATATCTGATACTGCTCAACGGTCCTAATAATTACAGGTCATTAAAGATTAATGTGCTTAATATCCAGTGAATCAGCAGTCAGATTTTAAAAAAACCCCTCACCTTGCTGCCTTAATCCATATACAGTCAGTACGTAGTGAGTTTCATTTATTGATTCCTATCAGCTAAGGTGAAGGAGGCAGATCTGATTAAAACTGATCCAAGCAAAAACAACTAGTTCTGTGCAGTTATGGAAAAGAAATGGTCCTAGGGAGCATGTAATGCCCAATCTGGTCACTTCGGGAAGGGGGGGTTTACATTATCATAATCTGGGCCAATTTTTAAAACCATACTTCCCTTTCATTTTTTCCCCTCCCAATGTGTGTTTGGTCACTGCTCTTCAAATATGAGGTTGCTAAACAGCTGTGAAAATTATCATGTGCCCCATTATTACCACTAGAGGGCACTGTGTGAACACCAACCCTTCCAGCAGTCTGACCTGTGAGGGATGCTAGGAGGAATAAAAAACCCAAGTAAGATGTAAGGTGATATGTGCTGTGAAATACAGAGACTGGGTATCATATGGATCCATATCCATTTGCATATTTACAGAGCACCTGACATTCCTCTATTGTGCTGGGCAGCTATAAACAGTTCTCTTTCCAGGTTAGAGTCACTTCTCCTGCTGGTAATAGCTCACCTTAACTGATCACTCTCATTATAGTGTGTATGGTAACACCCATTGTTTCATGTTCTCTGTCTGTCTCTCTCTCTCTCTCTCTATATATATATATATATCTTCCTACTGTATTTTCCACTGCATGCATCCGATGAAGTGGGTTTTAGCCCATGAAAGCTTATGCTCAAATAAATTTGTTAGTCTCTAAGGTGCCACAAGTACTCCTGTTCTTTTCTCTAGGATCTATCAGTGAAGACCTCCAAGATGACAGTTCTCACTCACTGTCTCTGGTTACTGCTTCTCTGGGCTCAGAGTAAGGAAAATGCTTCTCAGTCATTCAAATGAAAACTGGTTCTAAGATCTAAGATTGAGTTTAGTAGCTTATGCCCACATTTTTTCTCTGTATTTCTCCATTCACTCTATCTAGCTAGGCTCCTGTGGGCAGACTGTGATAACTCAGACTGCAGAATCCCTGTCAGTGTCCCCTTTGTGAATCCCTGGCTCTTTTGAAGTCAGTGGGAGTTTTGCCATTGACTTCAATGGAGGTAACTAAGGAGCACATTCAGAATGCTGATGCCACCCAGCGCTATATCTCCATCACATCTGACCCAGCCGGAGCAGTGGAACAAATTACCCAATATGTCTAGGAACTCAAAGAACGGTACTTTCAAGAAGTGCTTGCTGAGACAGTGTATGTAGAGGTAGGAATAAACTTGAATATTCTACTGTCCTGGCTCTCGCTTTATTTATGCTCACAAACTGAAAAGCATTTAAAATCCAGCCTAAGGCCCTGATCCAAAACTCTTTGGAATCAGTGTGAGTCCAGAATACAACCACAAAGGGACTGTGCTCCCAGGCACTAACATAAAGGAAGTACTTCCCTAAGCAGAGAGAATGTGAAACTACAAATGGAAAGTTTGTGATCATAGAACTCTTGATATAAAATGAGGGTGGGATAGATATGTGGGGTGGGTGGCTATAGCAAGGCCCTTTCAGAGTTTGCTAACTTTTTAACACCTTTGATCATTGCAAATCCCAGCTTCTTGACAGAGGCAAAACACTTCTTCAAAACAATGTGAATTTGCCTGAGTCAGGACTGCAGGATCGGGTCCTTTGAAGATAAAGCATCTCTTTCTCATGTACAAAGACCCATGGATCTTTCCCATGCTAAACTGTATGCTCTCCTGGTCCAGACCCAGGTCTTTCTATCTATTCTGTAAAGTTCCTAGCATACACTGGAGTGTTGTAAAAATAATAACCAATAATCGGACTCTAGCCACATACATGTTCTCACCTGGCACCCAGCACCATGTTATCTGATCACGTCCGACTGACCATAAAGATATATTTATCTCTATATCAAACTGCCTGAGTAAAATGACTTGTACACAAACAACAGGTGTGTAGAAGTCTCTGTCCTGGATTAGGGAGTCTTGAATTCTCTTCCTGGCTCTACTGCAGATCTGCCGTGGGACCTTGGGCAAATTCTACTCATTTCACAATCATTTCATTCTCCTGGGCAACGTAAATCATCAGAACCTGTAATTTTTATTTTACTAACTAAAGCAAGCAAATTATAGGAAATCACTAACAATTAATCTATTCTTATTGTATATACGTTAGAAAATTCCAGTAAACAGCTCTAGATTTCTCAGAGTGTTCTAGTCTTAAAGAGCTAGAGTCACTAAATCCGCTGCATTATTTCCATTTAACTAGGACTGTGCACACACATCTCCTGTTAACATTTCTCATGCTTAATGAGACAGATCGACAGTCAGCTGTTTCCTCCTGATAATAAAGCCCCGAAGCACACAGGAAGCTATTGAATATAATTTAGCCCAGTATCTGATTTACATATCTTTCCATACGTGACAGTTAATAAATTCTAAAATTCTTCCCAGTGGTAATAAACCAGTGCTGCAGTTTAACGATTAGTGTCAAAGAAACTGATCTAGAAGGAACATGATTTTACAAATGCATTTGCTCTGGCTGCTGTTCTCTGTGTTTGGAGGTAGGTAACACAGCTCTCTTCATTCATTGAACTTCTTGCCACTTGTTTTGATAAGAGATTCAGGGAAAGGGTTTTTATTTCTCTTTTCCTAGAATCCAGTGGGCAGATTGTTATCACTCAGACACCTGCTTCTGTGACGGTGCTTCCAGGAGAAACGGTCACCATTCAGTGCAAGGCATCCAGCTCCATTAGCAATGAAATGGACCTATATCGATTCAGACCAGGAGAGGTTCCGAAGCTCCTCATTTATCATGCCACCAACCGTTTCACTGGGGTCCCCGATCGATTCAGTGGTCGATACAGCGGCACTGACTTCACATTCACCATTAGTGGGGTGCAGGCTGATGATGAAGGTGAATATTACTGTCAGCAGGACTATACAACCCCGTTCACAGTGATACAACTCAATGCAAAAACCTCATTAGTGCTGCAGCCTTCTTGGCATGAAGCAGAAGGAAACATCTGCAGTTGTTTCTAAACGAATGCATGTGCAAAGTTTCTAATGAGAATCATCCCTACAGCGGAAGCCTCCCATTGGACTTTCCGATTATTGGATTTATTCCTCTGAAATCGTTTTCTGAATTAGCAGGGGCAGGCACTGTACAGGAAGTAATCGAGGTACACCAGCCAATCCCAATATCACACAGTCACGTTAACTAGAACCCGATGGCCTCCCAAAATAATTTCTACTGAATTGTTTGTAAAATGAACAATATTTTTCCTTTGTGCACACGTCTTCCAGATCCCCTGCACAGATGAAGAATCCTCTGTTAGTATTTTCGGAACCATGATTATTAGCACTACATTCCCATAGGCTGTGTCTACACTTATGGTGGCATCTAGATCACAGGCACTACATTTGTAGCTACGCGCCACAGTAAAAGGTTCCAGCAGCAGGGAAAGCTCCACCAGCTCCCCACTGCTGGGGCCTTTCACTGCAGCGAAGAAAGGGTCTGGCTTGGGTAGGCTGTGGGGAAAGGCTCTTGCAGCAGGTGGGCAGTGCAACATTACACTGGTATTTTTAACAGTATAGACTTAGGAGGCACTGCTTGGGCCAGGAGAAAGACTGTGAAGGGTGCATACTCTGGTGGTTCAGGTATGTAGGATATTCTACTCCACTCACCCAAGCCGTGATTTGCTGTCTACACTGCTATTTATACCTGTACTACCTGGGTATCCAGTGTCTGTACGCCACACGACGCCGCAAGTATTGACGTACCTTTAGGGTGACATTGAGCCAAGGCTGTTATGGCTGTTCTAGGCCCCACAACATGGGATTTCCACCGCATGGGGATGGGCAACTGCTGAGAAGGTGATTAAATGGAGGGAGAAGGGGACAGGTTAAGTTGGAACTGGGGCCCATATTAACATGAGCCTTGTGGCTACAAACCCCCGTGCAGGGGGTGAGCTGGGGTTACAGCCCTATTGCAGTCCATAGAGCTGGACAAAAAAATGTTTGACTGAAATGTTGTTGTGGGTTTTTTGGACAAAAAATGCGGATTCGGTGATGTTCCTTAATCGCTGATTTAAAAGCATTACTTGAGAATGAACTGCTAAGGGAAATGACCATTCATCTTAGAGCAGGTGTCAGCTAAAATGATCTTTTCTAATAACTGAACTGGAGCAGAAAATACCCCTCAGTGCAGTAACAGAGATTCACATGTCCATGCCATCTACATGACTGCAGTATTACTGGAGTGCACCCAAGTATAACAATAATTTTAGACCTTATACAGCACTTCACAGCTTCAAAGCAGAGTACAAGCATTTACTCACTTGCTTCTTACCTGGATCCCAAGTCTAATCCACCTAAGTCTTGCCCTATAAAGATCTTAATGTTATTTTGAAGTATGATGTTTTTCCATTCATTGCAGCGACATTACATGGAGACCTTGCTAGAAAATTAGAGCTGACAGAAACCTATTTTTAAACATGATTTGCAACATACATGATCAATGTTCATCATAGTTTCAATGTTGTATAAGCACACTGGGAACCACTGTAGCAACTACATGTTCAATGCACCTCTTCCTATCAGTGCGTGGTTACTGGCTCTTTCTCTTCCCAGTATGTCAAGTCTCTGACTGGTTTTGTCCCTGCTCATTTCCAAGGGCTGTGTCCACTGTCAGGTTCAGTTTCCTCATTGTCTCTTCATTGCAGACAGCACTGAGCTCACAAAAGGGAACTCCCCTCTAGTCCCAGGAGAGTGCAGAGGCGACTGTGTCTGCTGCCTGAGAGACCTCTCCTCTCTCTTCTCATTTTCCTTCTTTCATATCTCTGCCTTTTCTCACTGCCAACTCCTACCCTCTGTCCAGAACCTTTAGACACTTTGTATTGATTTTACATGGTGATCATTACCCTACTACTGTCACTGGACCATGACAGCCGTAGAGATCTCAGCTAGCACTCTTAAAAGCTATGCTCAGCATTGCTACTCTCAGAGCAGTGACTGACTTTGTGCATTGGGACCAGAGGAGTTAGGGGCCTGATTCAAAGCCCGCTGTAGTCAGGGGAAAGTTTCAAAAAACCAAAACAATTAAACAAACAGAAGAACCCAACAATATTTTTATGTTTGGAAAAACAAATGCCCATGGAAAGATTCTAAGGTGTTGTTGTTGTAGTTTTAATTGTACTATAATCTGGCCCAATTTCAATTCTTCTGTTCTCACCCATCTCTTCCAATATGCATTCTCAGGGATTGATGTCCTATAAATACGAGTTCTTTAAAAATCTGTGATAATTAAGTTGAGCCCCATTATCATCACTAGAAGACACCATGGGAACATTAATTCTCCCAGCAGTACAGTGTGTACATGGCTAATCACCAATGGGTAGCAGACACATTACAGGCATCATACAGCCAAATCAGATCTAAGGCGATATGCACCATGAAACACAAAGAGCGACGGTTAGATCGATCCATTGTTTTGCATGTTACCACTTTAAACAGACAGCCACTCAGCACAGACAGCTGGCATAAATTAAAGCAGCTCCCAGACTGCTCTAACTTGTGCTGGGGCCACGCAGCATGGAGTGGCTACCTCCTTCCTGGTAGCCCCACCTCTGCTGTACCCAACAGCAGTTTTGCGCAACTCACAGTCTGTCCCTTGGGGCCTAATTGTCCCCAACTTTTCATCCTGTGTCCTGGTTTACACCAGTGCAATGTGTGCGGCAAACACTGCTCTTCAGATTGGGTAGAGCTTTCCACCAGCATCGCTCACTTGGCACAAGTGTAATGACAGCACACGGGCAAAGCAAAGGAGAGCCAGGCTCCAAGGGTGAAGTTTATCTTAAAATTCAATACAAGACTTATGTTTGTGAGTCTTCACAATAAACCCTGGGGTTCCCAGTGACGCATGTGTATGAGTGAAGCACAAAATACGTAGAGCAGAAACCGCTGGCGTGTGATTCTGATCTCAGATCTGCTCATGCTTTGCATGTGCCAGTCATAGACTGGAACTCCACATGCATCTGAGGCCAAAACAGTGTCTGCCCAGAAGTCCTGCTGTGCCAGGATCCTTCCCGCTTCCAAAAGTGCATCAGGTTAGATACACCTGTTCAATGCGCTTGGGCTTCAAGATCTCACACGCAGAACACAGTTGTTCCTATCAGCTAGAAACATTCCTCACTCTACTGACTAAGGAACAATCTTGCCAGGTGCTGAACAACAAATACTGACCACAGTGACCTGTGCTATTGAAGAGTGATTTGATGACAGAGCACTTGAAACACAAATTCAGTTTCAAATGTACCAAAGCTTCACAATAAACATCTACATCACAGCTATGTGCACATGAAGCACTGAGTTTTTAAGAATATTTTGGGCTTATCACTGATGTCAACAGAGATTTCATCATTGGGTTCAACAGGAACTGGTCCTTACTGAGCAGTGAAATTGGATCCATTGAGTGCCGAACACAAGCCAGTTAGAATTGGATCAGGCATCCATAAGTTGGGGATTTTCATGTAAGGAAATATAGTCTAAAGCTGAGCTAATGGTCAACTTAAAAGAGTTAATGATCTCTGTACTCACGCTATAGAAGCAGGGTCAGATGATGGCTAAGGAAATGCATCAGCAAATATTGTTGGGTTCCTCTGTTTGTTTAATTGTTTTGGTTTTTTGACTACAGAATTTATAAAAGAAATAAAAAATCCTCCCATGTCAGAATGCAAATGACATTGTAATCAGTGGCGCTGGAACACTTTTTACAGTGGGGGTGCTGAAAACCAGGTGTCCCCAAACTTTTTCTTTAAAAAGTTTGGGGACACCTTGGGGGGGGAGGGATAGCTCAGTGGTTTGAGCATTGGCCTGTTAAACCCAGGGTTGTGAGTTCAATCCTTGAGGGGGCCACTTAGGGTTCTGGGGCAAAATCAGTACTTGGTCCTGCTAGTGAAGGCAGGGGGCTGGACTCGATGACCTTTCAAGGTTCCTTCCAGTTCTAGGAGATGGGATATCTCCATTAATTTATTTAAATTTTTTTTAATTTATTTTTACCTCACACCCCACCATACCCCGTCTGTGCACCCTCTGCCCAGAGCAGGGGTCAGGACCAGGCCGTGACTCCTGGGTGGGGGGCTGTGGACAGAGGTAAGGGGGCTGAGGCTGGGACCACAGCTGGAGCTGGAAGTAGAACCCCTGGCGTGGGGCCAGGAGCGAAGCCCCAGGTGAGGGGCTGGTGGCGCCGGGACCCTGGGTATGGGGTCGGCGGCCAGGATCCTGCACAAAACCTGGGGGTTCTGCAGCACCCCCCACAACCCTAGTTCCCATGCCTATGATTGTAATTGTCAGTTATTCACTGAACTGTTTTTAACTTTTCCAACCTCTTCTACTAGAACCCCGTAAGGTGGGGAGCACTGGGCTGGAAAGCCCAAGGGTTTGAATAGCAGTGGCAGGGCTGTTCGGATGTGCTCACCCATTCCTGTGTGCTGGAAGATTCCTCACTCTCTCTCTCTCAATCACACACCTCACTCAATAAATGCTGTTTGCTCCGGCTTTACGCGGAGTTGGGGAGCCCATGCAATTGTGCAACCAAATCACAGATTCTCTCCCTATGGAAGAATCACTGCTTAGCACTGACAGCTCTTCATGTTATTTCTGACAAGGTCATTTCTTCCTGCAGAGGCAAATCCAGCCTTCAGCAACCATCCACGTTGTTCCTCCAGAGATAGCAACCGTAAGTGCACAATTATATTTACATAGATCAAAAACTTTGCATACAGCAACCCAAGTTATTTCCTCGCTGTGCTGCAGTTATAAATGTTGCCTCCTCCTACAATGCTCTGATCAGCACAGTCCAGGACCTAGCAAGATGATCTCCCAGAGGTATTTTCTCTGCCTGCTACTTCTCTGTATTGAGGGTAAGGATAATGTAAACTGGGTGAGAAATTTGTACTAAACTGGAGGAGGGGAAATCTCAGCTCCTTAAATTAAGTGAAAATGTAATGACAGGTTTAAATATGAACAACAACAATAGTATAATACTGAATTCCCATGG
>NW_020664417.1:91973965-91994633 GCF_002925995.2 Terrapene triunguis | reverse complement strand
AGGAAACTCTCTACTTTGTTCCTTAAATTTGCAAGTTAGGCAATACTTTAACTAGGTGATATTGGGAAAATCTGAGACACGTGAATATACACTAGCAATGGAAAAGAGGTTATTTTTTCCAAACAGAAGCCAGCAGAAAATTCTGTTCATAGTTGCACTGTGCATGTTTGCAGAGCTAGTTACTTTTGCACTGGAAGGAACCATCCAGTGATGTGACTATAAACCTGCCTGGACTCCTCTTTCAGGAAACGTGGCTCTGGTTTATCTGGAAGCTCAACTGCCTCCACCTCTCCTCAGCCAATAGGCCTCAAGGCCCAGTAGACTTTTCCCAGAGCTTCATTCTGCCTCATGGAGCACTCTGCACCAGGGCCAGGCTCAACTGCAGTCCATGCATACCCCAGGGACTGCTCTTTCTGTGACACTAGCGTAATAGTCCCAAAGGGAGCACGGAAGGATGGGGAGGAGGTGGGAGCAGGCTGGTTGTGCCCAAGGGAACAGGCTGTATTACTTTAAAGGCGATTGAAGCCTGGTTCCCCTGCACACCACAGTGGGGTGGGATGGGGTGAGTCTGAAGTCCGTCCGTCCTCTCCCCCACACAAACACACACACTCTCAGAGCAGTGCCTGCCTATCAGACATATTCTAGTCATAGCTTAGTATAGATAGGGTAAAGCTATGAGTTGTTTACTTTTTAAAAGAGGGAAAATTGTAACTGGTGACCATCCTGTAAGCCAGGGGCAACAGCAGAGGATAAAGAGAAAGGATTAGGAAAGTGATTTATTTTCCCAATGAACAAGTGCAGCCTCCTAGCCAAGAAAGGGGGGAAAGGCTGGGTAATACTTCTTCACAACTATCAGAAATTAGTAGCACAGAAGAGGGTGCCCTCAGCCATTCACACATCAGTTCACACCTATGGTGGAGCCCAATCAAAATGGAACCAAAATGTGGTCCCTAGGAGGCTTGGTTTGGGTCAGAAACCAAAACCACCATGACAGTTTGGATCCACCTCACTGAATCTGACCCACCACTTCCCAGGCTCTAGACACACACAATGGAGTTCTAGTTTTGTCCCATCTCTAATCACTTCTTGTAAGTACCATATTATTTGGGAAGGCAACTGTTTGTAGGTGCTGTGGGCTGTATTCTGCTCTCACACCAGCATGAGTCCTAAGTGACTCCATTGACGTTAGTGGAGTTTCTCTGGATGGAGCTAATATCCGTCTGGCCCACCTGGCTGTGACTTTATTTCAAGCTGGGTGAAAGGAGCGGAGACTCCTGCAGGGGGCACAGAGAGGGGAGTCCCAGGGCCTGGGCCTTAGAAGGCTCTGGAGGCCTGTGGCAGTTGGTGGGAGAAGCTGACAGTTGGCCGAAGTAACAGGGAGCGTGAAGCTGCTCAGGAACCAGCCTCCCCAGCAGTGGGGCTCCAGACAGGATCTGAGGCTCAAAACCTGCAGCCTGGCAGCAGTTCGTTGGTGCCAAATAAAACGAATGTCTCCTTCAACCTTCCCCAGGTCCAGCCAGTTCTTGATCCGAGCTAGGGCTGACACAACCCAGGTGTTACCCAGGAAAACAACACCGTGGCAGAGGGATCAGGAGCGAGCAGCTGGGGCTATGATTGTAGACGAACCAGGGAACTGAAAAGGCAGTTGGAGCAGTCGTGACTGGAGCTGCCATGGGGTACGAGGCTGCCCACAAGCCGGCGGTCATTATGGCACATGTTTTACGGGCTGGAATGGAAGCTGATGCTGGTGCCCAGCATGATCCCATGCAACAGCTGCTCCAAGGGGGAGGCCGGGCAAGAATTGCTGCATCACGTCCTGTATCTGGCCATGCGCGAGTGGCTGCAAGGAGTGCTCCAGGACGAGGACACACAAGAGGTGTTGCTTCAGGCACTGCACTGGGAGTTGGAAGGGTGTCTGCAGGATGAGGCCATGCAGGCGTTGCTGCATCAGGTCCTGCAAGACAGGATGCGAGAGGCTCTGCATGGTGAAGCCATTGAAGAGCTGATGCCTCTGGCCCCACATTTGCAGCTATATTGGATTTTCCTGGTGGAGGTCCTGCAAAGACAGCTGCGTCGGATCATGCATTTGCAGCTGCAGATGGTTCTCCAGGACGAGGCTGTGCAAGAGTTGCTACTTCAGGGCCTGCAAGAGAGGATACGAAAGCTAGTCCACCATGAAGCGCTGCAAGAGCTGCAGCGTCAGACCCAGTGTCAAGCAAGGCCAGGGCAGCTGAGTGTGCTACTCGGTGATGAAGCCACGCAGGAGCAGCTGCCTCATGGCCTGCCTGAGACACTGCACTTTGGAGCATGTCTGCATTCAGCTGTGTCATAAATTGGTTCTGCATGTGGAGCTTTATGCCTGCGGGCCACATCCTCCACTGCTGCAAAACATAACTCCATTGATGCCAGTGGAACTGACCTAAACCAGTGGATTGGCCCTGTATTTTATGAACAATGACACTCTTTGGAGCATCCTGCTTTTGTGGGGGAGGGATAGCTCAGTGGTTTGAGCATTGGCCTGCTAAACCCAGGGTTGTGAGTTCAATTCTTGAGGGGGCCACTTAGGGAACTGGGGTAAAAATCTGTCTGGGGATTGGTCCTGCTTTGAGTAGAGGGTTGGACTAGATGACCTCCTGAGGTCCCTTCCAACCCTGATATTCTATGATCCTTGTCCTTCCAGCACCAGAACAGCTCTCTTACCAATCAGACACAAAGAGACTCAGTCAGAATCCCCATTTACAAGGTTTCTAGCTGTACAATACCCCATACGTTGACGATTTCTTTTATCTGACTTTTCTTGCAAACCTCACAAAACAAATTACAGGCAACCTTTGCGCTGAGCAAGCCAGCACAAAGAAAATGGATGCAGCCAAAAATTCATCTTCCACAGCTGTGCACAATTCATTCCACAGCATGGAAACCCAATCATATATTTTTTAAAACTAAACTCGGAGCATAATTCTTATTTAAGTAGGCCAGATCCTCAGCTGGTATAGCTCAAGATAAAGTAGCCCCATTAAGGTGAATGGAGCTACCTTTATGTATAGCAACAGGATCTGCTCAATGTCTTTGTCAGGTACTACTATATAAGAGCACTTGCCCTAAGACAGCTATCAGCTGAGATATTTAAAACTTGAGTGGGAGGTAACTCGGCAAAGGTCTTTTCCATCTCTAATTTCTAGGATAGTATAAAGTTTTTGGCTACCATGGGGATGTAAAAAGCTTGCCTTAGGTCAGTGATGAATGTCAATATGCTCTGTCATATTTTTATTTTCATTCCTAGAATCAAGGATGTGTCACAGAAAAAACAAAGAAGGGCAGCTGATGTTGTACAAAGAAGCAACGTGACAAAGCTGAAAAGGTAACAGGTTATAAGTGTCATTTGAAAAGGTCCATTTTCATTTTTTCTGGGCTGTGCTTGATTAAATTCTACTCTAGAGGCAAACCCTGGCTTCTGATGAGCCACAAATACCAACATTTTCAAACTACACCCTACACCTCAAAAACAATTTACATCGCTCAGTCGTTTTGCATATTCACCCCTGAGTGTCATTTCCTTACTGCTCTGAGCAGGGATTATAAATCTGTCAGGTGGCATTTCAGATTTCACTGCAGGGCTCTGAGCGCCTCGTAACTCAGCACGGCCAAAATGATTCCATATGCACAATTTTTCTTGATGTTGTTTTTTGGGATTCGAGATAGGATAATGAAAATATTAACACTGAGAATGACATATTGGATTGTGCACTGTAACGTGCAGTTACTATGTTTAACTTCTAGTACATTTAAAGTACATTTCACAATATTGTCTATTATCTGCATTTTCTTTCTACTTCTAGACTGCAGTGGAGAGATAGCAGTGACTCAGCCACCAGCATCCCTATCAGTCAGTGAAGGAGAAAGTGTTACTATGATCTGCAAAGCCAGTTCGAGCATTCATGATAACATAGCCTGGTACCACCAGAAACCCAGAGAAGCTCCTAAGCTTCTTATCTGTGAAGCTCCTGACCATCACACGGGGATCCCCGCCCAGTTCAGCGGCAGTGGCTCTGGAACTGATTTCACCTTCACAATCAGCAAGCTTGAAGCTCTTGATGCAGGAGATTATTATTGTCAGCAAAAACTTCTCTATGCTGTGCAGTGTGCATTGTCCTGGCCATCTGTTCTATACTGAATACATGGAAGGCACTTCTGTCCTCGGATTGTTTTGCAGTTAAATCTCATATGAACAGAAAACAAAATCTATTTAAAAATGCAATCAATTTCTGCTTTTATTCCATAGTCTCCCAACAGGAATGCAGTTTCCATCAGTTTTCATATCCTTATGAACATTTAAGATTTCATACATGAAACATTTAAGACAAACAGAATGTATGTATCCACTTTGCTTAACACTTAGGCTGTATTATAGTCAGATTTAATCTGAAGAGATCATTAAAAATATAATATACCTATTTTTATTGGAATGAATTTCTTCAGAGCATAGTGAAGCTGCACAGTTACTGAGCAGTAATCACCCCATCTTATATTATGGTTGTTGTTGTTATTATTAATTATTATCCCTCAGTATTACATCATAGGGATTTTTTTAAACAAATAGCCTGCATAACATACCAGATCATTGAGGAAAAGGGGAAACTACTGTCTAAAACTTATCCCCGTGACTCACTAGTAAATCTTGACTGTCAAACTGTTCGGCAGTGAGTCAAGAGCATGAGTACCAACCTCAGAGCAGACTGTTAAGAAGCAGGGCACAAACCCCAAATTGGCTGTGAGTTCTATACTTAGGGTACGTCTACACTACCCGCCGGATCGGCGGGTAGTGATCGATCTATCGGGGATCGATTTATCACGTCTAGTGTAGACGCAGATAAATTGATCCCCGATCGCTCTGCCGTCGACTCCGGAACTCCACCACGGCGAGAGGCGGAAGTGGAGTCGACGGGGGAGCGGCGGCCGTCGATCCCGCACCGCGAGGACGCGAAGTAAGTGATTCTAAGTCGATCTAAGATACGTCGACTTCAGCTATGCTATTCTCACAGCTGAAGTTGCGTATTTTAGATCGATCCCCTCTCCCCTAGTGTAGACCAGGCCTTAGAGTTCACCAAGCACGTATCAAGTGTAAATTCCTCAGGGACTATAACATCCTAAAAATGGAGTCACAGACAGTCCCCTTGGGTACTCCTGTCTATCTTGCCACGCAGGTGAGTGTATCTTTATGATAGATGGTCCCTTACACCAAACATCACAACAATATTCTGTAAGAAGCGACAAAGAGTCCTGTGGCACCGTATAGACTAACAGACGTATTGGAGCATAAGCTTTCGTGGGTGAATACCCACTTCGTCAGACACAATATTCTGGTTACTCTCAGTCCCAAAGGACCAGTCACTTCCCCCAGGTCAATTGCGCCTTAGATCTTACACCAAAGACAACACTGGTAGTCAATCCTATAATAAACTAGCTAAAAAATTATTAACTAGGAAAAGGAAATAAGAGCGTTACCCACAAGATTAAAGCAGGTTTACATATATACATACAAATGAGTTCCAATCTTAAATTTCAAAAAGTAACAGAAGCGTCTATAATAAGCAAGCTCTATATGTCCCTTAGGGGTAGCCCAGGCCATGCACTCAGGACCCTTTGCTTTTGCTTAGTAATCCTTGCCCCTCAGAGTCCAAGCAGCATAAAAGACACCGTTCATCCTTGTTAGGGTTTTTTTATTCTTTCCCCCATTCTGCTTCATGTGGCTAGTTCAGTGGTTGGGAGGAATTCACTTCCATGCCTCCTCTTCAGGGGGGCAGAGCAAACAAATCAACAAAGTCTTCTTCTGTTTTCTGATGTTCAACCATAGTTCATCTGGTGTTGATGGGCCTCCTTTGTTGGGCAGTTGGGAACTATTATTTCACACTAGTTAATGCTTCTGTCCTGTCTGGTGATTTCCAGTGACAGAGCAAACACTTAAATATTACCATATAACATGGGATACAGCTATCGTAAGTGAGATTAATGCATGCAGTGTAAGTCTAAACACTAAACACATTCTAATAATTCAAATACCTATTTTGACAATCCTAACACACAGGTGAGCCAGACTGGTTTCAGCTATGCACTTGTCAGTGTTCACTTGACACCTAGGGGCCTTGGCATGAGTTGGCACCTGATTGGCCAGGATCACCCTGATCACGAACAGACTCTGTAGGTTTGGCTTGTCAGGAGTTTTGTTAAACCCTCCACAGAATTCCTTCATTTTAGGTGCTCAAACGCACTTTCCTTAAAATTCTCACAGTGCCTAAGAGGGCTGTCTCCTGGAGGCCACCGACTGTGATGTCTAACACTCCTAAACTTTATTCTTGAACTGCTCATTCATACCGCTAGGGATTGCTCTAAGTGCTCCAGTAATCACTGGGATAATCTTTGTTCTAGTTTTCCATTATTGTTCTACTTCACAGCAGAGCTCTCTATATTTCGCTGCCTTCTTTTCTTGTTTCTTTTTTATGTTTCCATCTGTTGGTATGGCAACATCAATTAGCAAGGTCTTGTTTGTCTTTTTTTCTACAACAGCTATGTCCAACCTGTTGGCCTGCACCATTCAGTCTATATCAATTGCCAGATCCCATAAAATCTTAACCTTTTCATTCTCTAGAGCACTTTCAATTCGGTGGTCATAGTACTCCATGGTTGGTTTAAATCCATACTTGCCCCAGAGGCTCCAATGCAGACACTTGGTAACCTCAGTATGCCTGTTCATATAGCTTCTCCCAGCCAGGTTCCCGCAGGTGCCCAAGACATGCTCTGCTGTCTTTTCCTCCCAAGAGCACATTCTGCAGTTCAGGGAGCAGTTCTGTCAGTCAATTTTCTTCTTTAGGCCGTAAGACTGTTCTTGCACATTCATAATGAAATTGTCTCTCTTTTTAGGTCCTTCCACAAGCCATGAGTTTGTTAATGTTCAGTCACAAATGGGTTTTCCCTCTCTCCACCGCTGGCCATGAACTGATTTCTGTACAAATCTTTCAAGTCTATCTTTGGTGATTGGCTTTATCCTTTCTTGGGCTGGGGTGCAGACTTGGTCATTGCTTGTTATCGCAACCAGATGAATTTCACTCTGACCCCTCATATATTTTGAGGTTATATTCTTCATTATCAATTGCTTCCTCCACAGATACCAGTCCTTTTTCTCCATCATATAATTGGATGTGCATCCTGTCCATGTCTTGGCTGATATTCATTATTATATGCATTGCCAGGTGCTTAACTCGGATCACATTCTTCAAGTTGAGTTTTGTCTGTAAAGTAGTTCTCATTCATCTGTAATATTCTTTCCTCACTTCTTTGATTTCCTTATGTTGTAAATCTGACAGTTCCCACATTCCAAGATATTTGTAGGGGCCATGCTGACAAGTCTTAGACAGTACCTTCCTTAACTTTCAGGCCATCTGATTGTACCAGTTTGTCCCTCTTTACAGATGCCAACACACATTCAGCCAAACCAACCTTTTATCATAGAATATCAGGGTTGGAAGGGACCTCAGGAGGTCATCTAGTCCAACCTCCTGCTCAAAGCAGGACCAATCCCCAACTAAATCATCCCAGCTTTATATTGTTGCTTTATATCTTTATAAATGTTGTTTATATCTTCAAACTTTTATACACGTCATCAGTCTCTGCACCTTCTTTTGTGACCATCCACACAGGTTCAGATATTCCACATATAACCCATGCGTTATTAGTTGCATTATCGTAGCCCCTAAGGACTTAGACATGGATCAGGGACACATTGTACTAAGTGCTGTACAAACAAAGAACAAAGATATGGTGCTTGCCCTGAACAACTTACACACTAAGTGTAAGGTATGAGACAACTGAGGGGAGGGCAGGGCTGTGGGGTTTGGAACATGTGTTAATAACATCATGCAGGGGAATCTTATAATTTCAAATACAAAGTTGCCACGTATTTTACCAGGACAATACTGACCAGCAAATTTTCAAATGATACTTTACAAGGAATACTTTGTACAAATGTTATTACAATAGTGTGTGAGGTGTGAATACTTGGGTTTATTCCATCACAGCCAGTGCTGTAAGGCTCTCATCAACCCCACCCAGACAGCTCTGTTGTAGTTGACGTAACATCAGAATGCTTGGCCTGCCTGGGTGCACCTCTGATTTGGGCTTCACACACAGTGTACAAGGCCTAGGGCCAAATTGTTCCAGACACGTCATTTCCCAAATTAGGAGACCTCATTTTCAAACAATGGGGCCTCGGTAGGACGCCCAACTTGCACATCTTAGTGCTCAGATCAACTCACAGGAGCATAAATTCCCCTTCCATGAGCCTACATCACAAATTGAACATCATCATGTGGCGGTTGGACTAAGATAGCTCCGTGGCGGAAAATTGTTTCCGCAGCATCAACTGCCTATTGAAATATACAGCTAGAGACATAAAATGGGAGACACGCATCACAGTAAAGAGATGCAGCAGACTGTACAGTACTGCACTCCCCAAGGAAATGTGCTCACACCTGCTTGGGCACACTACTTTGATTAAATTGTGTGGACCATTCTGTCACTGAGCACTAGATGGCGATAGAAAGACAGAGCACTTCAGGAATGGACATTTCAGTCAAACAACAGGACGATGTTCGTTTAATATTATCCAGCTAAGAACATAAGAATGGCCACACTGGGTTAGAACAATGGTCCATCTAGCCCAGTATCCAGTCTTCTGACAGTAGCCAGTGCCAGATGCTTCAGAGAGAATGAACAGAACAGGGCAATTTATAGAGTGATCCATCCTCTGTTGGCCAGTCCCAGCTTCTAGCAGTCAGAGCTTTAGGGACACCCAGAGCATGGGGATGCATCCCTGACCAGCTTGACTAATAGTCATTGATGCACCTATCCTCCAGGAAATTATCTGATTCTTTTTTGAACCCAGTTATACTTTTGACCTTCACAACATCCCCTGGCAATACATTCTACAGACTAACTGTGTGTTGTGTGGAGAAGTACTTCCTTATGTTTGTTATAAACCTTCTGCCTATTAGTGTCTTTGGTTGACTGCTGGTTCTTGTGTTATGTGAAGTTGTAAATAACACTTCCTTATTAATTTTCTTCACACCAGTCATGATTTTATAGATCTCTCTCTTATCCCCCCTTAGTCATCTCTTTTCTAAGATGAACAGTCCAAGTCTTTTTAATCTCTTCTCATATGGAAACTGTTCCATAATCCTCATCATTTGTGTTGCCCTTCTCTGTACCTTTTCCAGTTCTAATATATCTTTTTTGACATGGGGCCTGGACACAGTATTCAAGGTATGGGCTTACCATGGATTTATATAGTGTCATTATGATATTTTCTGTCTTATTATCTATCCCTTTCCTAATGGTTCCTAACATTTTGTTAGCTTTTTTGACTGCTGCTTCACAGTGAACTATCACAAAGAACCATCCACAATGACTCCTAGATCTCTTTCTTGAGTAGTAACAGCTAATTTAGACCCCATCCTTTTATATATACAATTGGGATTATGTTTTCCATTGTGCATTACTTTGCATTTATCAGCATTGAATGTCATCTGCCATTTTGTTGCCCAGTCACCCAGGTTTCTGAGATCCCTTTGTAATTCTTTGCAGTCAGCTTTGGACTTTGCTGAGTTAGTGCCACACTAAATGTCTCTGGTGAGACAAGAAACTGTTCCTGAAGCACTTGGAGGTTGGGACAGTCTGATTTCCTTTTTCCTAAGAGCACTATTATTGTTGTTCTTTGGTCCCTCTTGTGCAGTAATGCCCGTGGCACTGATACTGTGAGGGATTCAACATTCAGAGAGAGAAAAAGGAAATTCTTTGTGTCTCTGTCCAAGCTGAATGGACCTACTCCAAAGTTTTTTTAAATCTCTTCTCTTGGTGAAAGCTGCTGGTCAATAATAAGACCACTGGGGATAGCTGTCCCACCCATTCCTGGTCAATTACAGCCTCAGTCCGACTTGTTTTTAACTGTGTAACTAACAAAAAATAATTCACCCAATTATCAGTGAAAACTTTGATCATTTATTGACTAGATATTTCCCCCCTTGTGTTACATGTGCATCTTTCACTTGAAACAAGGGTTGACTGCTTCAAAGCAGAGAACTAGAGTCTACCCCCTGTATCGCTGCAGGCACTGTATGGATGTTGTGATATCTGGAACCACTCAACACAGCTGCACACATACACACACACCCTCACCAAATGGACCAACAATATTCCCAGCTGGATTACACTACAGTTGATATACTACAGAGTCACAGCATTTGTCCTAAATCAGACCCACCACTAGTGTCAATTCAAACTGGACACTCAAGTGATGAAATGGAAAAGTCCAGTAGGAATCTTATCTCCTACTATTTATCTAATAACAGCCCCTGGGAGGGGATGATCTAAGAAAAATAACATCTCTAGAGACAATTTACATAGCTCATCCTCTTTGCATTTTCACACCCGAGTGCCATTTCCTCACTGCTCTGACCAGGGATTATAAATCTACCGGGTTGCATTTTAGATTTCACTGCAGGGCTCTCAGCTTCTAGTCACCCAGAAGAGTCAAGATGATTTCCCACAACCTGCTTTTCTTCATGACGATGTTTTTATGGATTCAGGGTAAGAAAGAATAAAAATATATTTGAAAATGGATGGGGTTTATCTGGAGTGACACAGAATTCCTAGTAGGTTTAATACCGAGTAAATTTAATCAAGTGAAACTTACTTTTAAAAATATTGTGACAGACACAGATTTTCTTTTTCTTTTCAGACTCCAGTGGAGATACTGTGATGACTCAGTCGCCAGCGTCCCTATCAGTCAGTGCAGGAGAAAGTGTTAGTATCAGTTGCAAAGCCAGTTCGGGTATTACTGATGACATAGCCTGGTACCAACAGAAATCTGGAAAAGCTCCTAAACTCCTTATCTATGAAGCCTCTTCCCGTGATACGGGGGTTCCAACCCGGTTCAGTGGCAGTGGATCTGGCACTGATTTCACATTCACGATCAGCAGAGTTGAAGCTGATGATGATGGAGATTATTACTGCCAGCAGTATAACAGCTGGCCTCTCACAGTGATACAGACCAATACAAAAACCTCCATCTGATGTGCAGGGTCTTTTGTGCTGGTCACTTGTTCTACACTCATTATGTGGAAGGCACATCTAGCTCTCTCAATTCAGCTCTGACACGCATGAAGTAAAATAACTTCTCATCCTTTTCTTTCTTTTTTTTTTTTTTTGCAACCAGTGATGGGTTGGACTCCCCGTCCGGGATGCCACCTAATGTTCTGGGGTTTCACTGAGCCCGCCTGCTCCACTAGCCTGGGCTGCCTCTCCATGTTTTGCTGAATCAGTCTCTCTGGCCTCTGGCAGTGCACACACACAGGCAGGGATGCACCAGCTGTAGAATCAAACAGCCTCTGCGAGCAGCTTTCTATGGGAAGATTCAGATAGGAAATTGTCCAGCACTCACGTGGAGTAAACCCAAAATAATATTGTCTTGTGCTGTATAGAAAGATCTGCACAGCGCAAGCTCATAAAAATTCGCCCTCTCCCTGAACGTGGAGAGAGATGTGCACAGCTTCCCTCCCCTGGCCCCCACCAGATATGAATTGCACAAACTGGGTTTTGGAATAAATTAAAAACAAGTTTATTAACTATAAAAGGTAAATGTTAAGTGATTTTAAGGGATTGCAAACAGAACAAAGCAGATTACTAAGCAAATAAAACAAAACATGCAAACTAAGCTTGATTCACTAAAGAAACAGGTTACAAAATATAACTTCTCACTCTAAATGTTGACTTAGGCAGAATGCAGAGTTTCTATAGCTGAGAGTTCCAGTTATTTCTCTTTACAGACTAGACTCCTCTGTCTCAGTCCGGACTCAGCCCTTGCCTTTCCCTCAGCTTAGTTTCTTTGTCTCTTCAGGTACTTTTAGCTGTCTTTCTTCTTGGGTGGGATGGCAGTGAAGGGGGAGTCCTGTTTGCCTTACTCCCCAGCCTTAAATAGAATTTACATAAAGAGGGATTCTTTTGTTTCCCAGTCTTGGCCTTCCCCTCCTTTTAGTGGAAAATCACTAGAAGTCCAAGATGGGGTTTAGTACCAGGTGACAGGACCACCTAACCTAATAGTGTCACAGCTATGTCCCAGGATGCCTCTCAGGAAGGAGAGAGATTAGTATCTTCAAAGTCTTATTGTTTCTTCCTAATGGCCCATCAAGGCTGATGGCCTGTTGTCTGGTGGGTGTCTCCAAAATACACACACATAGTTGTAATTGATACATAGTCAATATTCCTAACTTTGGGTACAGAAATGATACATGCATACAAATTGGATAATCACATTCAGTAGATTATAACCTTTCCAATGATATTTTACTAGTCTCATCTTGCATAAAATATATCTCAGTTATGCCATATCCATATCATAAGCATATTTCCATAAAGAATATGGGGTGTAACATCACACAACCCATTTCTGCTGTTTATGGATCTTCCCCCCAGATCTATGATACTCCCATTAAAATGGCAGGTTTGATTAATTTTTGATTATATATAGATTTCTTATATAAAACTTTCAAAATGATGATGTAACCAACCATTTTGTTTAACAATCAGCCTGTAGCAGAGCTAAATTATGTTGGAAATTATTAGGAAAATTACAATGTTACCCTGTTTTGCTTAAAAGCAATTGCCTCAGCCAATCAGATCTCAGGAATGTGGTACAGTGTCTGACGCACACCTGTCCTGTTGAGCCAGCTGACCAACAAATCCACTCCTTTAGCACATGGGAACTCTCAAGCTCATCTGTGTAGAAGACAGAGCTATCTCCTAGGGTGGTCCAAGACTGTGGAATGACCCCCCCACACACATGAACTAAGGACCATCACAAACTCACCACCTTCTGCTCCAAGTGCAAGGCACATTGCTTTCACCTTGTCTTCTCTAATGTAACCACAGAGCAACCGGTATTTTAAAAAGAAAAAAACCCTGATCTACCACCCAATCAAGACACGCCGCACATTTCTCCCCTGGGGAGAGGATGAGAGAACAAATAATCTGTGACAGATGTGTTGTGACATGGCTTCATGCACTACTGGAAGGTGCTACAGTAATAAGTGCAGTGTAAGAAGCTCTATAGAAGAGAACAGAACAGGGCTCCCATCACCCTCCGTCTCCCACTCCAACAGCTCTGCTGTATTTGACATAGGAGGAGAAGGTGGAGCCAGGCTGAGCGTAAAGTGCTCTACAGAGGGGCTGCCCTGTTGCTCCTCTAACACAGATTCCTCTTTCCCCTCAGACGGGCTGAAGCTGGGATTAGGGCTTCGGACATAAACATTTAAAGAATGTGCAAGGCCTAGGAAGAGGTTGTTCCAGACACGTCCTGGACTAAATTAGGAGATCCTGTTTTCAAACAAACAATAGGGCCTCTCACACTGCACATCCGAGTGCTCAGATCTACTCACAGGAGCATCAGTTCCTCTTTCCTGCGCTGAAATCCCAAATTGAGCATTAACATGGGGGATTTGTACTATCACATCTGTGTCAGAAAATTGGCTCCACAACACTCATTGCATGTTGAAATGTAGAACTGCAGAATTAAAAGGAGAGACACGTATCACAATAAAGATATGCAGCACACCATACAGCACTGTTTTCCTCGGGGGAATGCACTAACACCTCCTTGGGCTGTCCTTTGACTAATTAAATTCAATGGTGAAAATCTTGGGTCAGTAGTGGTCCCATAATGGCCAGCCATTGGGGATACCTGCCCCACCCACCCTGGCCAATAATACCCATGTGATTCATGCTTATTTCTAACTATGTAACTGACAACAAACAACTCACACAATCATCAGTGAAAACTTTGAACCCTAACTGACTAGACATTTTTCCCCTTGTGTCATTTGCACACACTTCCCTTTAAACAATTAGTGAGAGTTGCCTGTTTCAAAGCAGAGAGCATGAGCTAATGCACTGTACAGATGTCATTATACTTGGAACCACACAACATAGATGCAGACACATACACACACACCAAACGAACCAATAATATTCTCAGAAAAACAGATCTGTCTTTGCGCATCAAAGCAGTTTAAGACAGGACAGTGCAAATGCCTGACCACAAAGCAGATTCCCTGCTATTAGTGTTCATCAGCAGTAAGCGATGCAGCAGGCAGGCAGAATTGTAGGGAAGAGCCCTTTGTTCAACATGCTGAGAGGCCAATGTTACCAGCAGAAGCTCTGTCTGGCAGTCTTGCCTCTGCTTGTTTTCCTGAGCCCCTGAGCTCACCAACGGCTCCTCCTCAAACCTGACCCTCCTTCTCCAGTTCCACTCACCATACTATGGTTAGGAGGTTTGCTTAACAGATACCTTGATATAGTAGTTGAGGAAAGTAGCACCCAGCAGAGGCGTAACACCTGGCTCCCAGCACACGCTGTCAATCCGGTTTCTTACTGCAATACCCCAACCCATCCTTGCGCCAAAGAACAGCCCATGTCAGGTGGCCACAGCAGACATTATTGTGAGCTCTGACCACATGCTGTCTCAGAGTCAGCCATTCCACATTAGTAATGAAGAGTCTCCCCACAGCTCACAAAAACCCAAAATGGACAGAGAGAGCCTGATTGTCCAAGGTGCTGAGCACCCACAGCTTCTGTTCACTGTTATGGGAGATGCAGGGGCTCAGCACCTCTGAAAATGAGATCCAAGGTTCTTTAACTCCTCTATGGCTAGAGCTCCCAAGCTAATAGACACCCCTTTGTGATAGTGTGAGGAATACTCTGATGGGGAGGCCAACCATTTTGGATCACTGCTTTGCCTAAGAATGGTGAGGTGCGCTCCAAGGGCATGAAACCAGATCTGCAGAGAGGTCTGAGTATGTTACCATCTCAGTCCAGGAAATATGTGACATCACTGTAACATACAACAGCAGCAGGAAATAAGCCAAATACTGACATTTCATAACTCTTTGTTGAAACTGAAGTGCAGTAAATTTACATGCATTTTGCATATAGTTTTTTTCTCACTGAGCTGCCAAGCACATATAAATATTTAATTTTCCACTGCATGGTTTATGAACAAACCTTTCCAGCTACTGTCAGGCAAGATGATCTCTCACACAGCACTTCTCTGGCTGCTGGTTCTCTGGATTCAAGGTAGGAAATTAAAAACAAAGAATTTGAAAAATTAATTTTCAGTGTGACAAATGTAAGAAATGCTGCCACTCTGATCCATTTAATTAATATTCTTTGTGTTGTATTTAGTAGAAATTCACAGTGGCAAATTCAAATTGTGCTTCAGTGTCTGAACATGTGTCATCTCCAGCATTGTATCATTGTTCATTCCCTCCCCACCCTCTCTCTTCATCCAGACTCCTCTGGGCAAACTGTGATGACTCAGTCCCCGGAATCTCTGGCAGTGCCAGTGGGAGGGAGAGTCTCCATCAACTGCAAAGCCAGTGCAAACATTGGCAGTTACTTAAACTGGTACCAACAGAAACCTGGACAAGCTCCCAAACTTCTCATCTACTACGCTAGCAGCCTCCAGTCTGGGGTCCCAGCCCGGTTCAGCGGCAGTGGGTCTGGCACTGATTTCACATTGACAATCAGTAGCGTAGAAGCAGATGATGCTGGAGATTATTACTGCCAGAAGGGTAATGATGTGCCTCTCACAGTGATACAGACCAATACAAAAACCTCCCTGCTCTCTGCAGCATGCAAGGCAGTTACCGATTGCTGCAGCTATATCGAATCACCCTGCTGCCTGTGATATAAACCTGCTCCTGTGTCTCTCTTACCAAACCACAGAGCAAAGTTATCAGTAACTCTCACAATTACCCATCACTGTCAATCAATCCACCTACATCAGATTCACCCAATGCATCAAGTGCAGGAGCATGTAACAGCAGGACAGTATGTCAGACCTGTAATGACCATGTCATGGATAAATTTCACTATCCTGTCTCAGGCCAACAAAGTCCAGCTCCCTACAGAGCACAGCCACACAATAAAACTTCTTCTAATGGGCACATGAAAATCGTACCATATGTGTGTGCATATGATCAGGAAAATGCTCTCCCAGAGCCTGTCCCACCCAGCTGGAGAAAACCCTGCACTGCATTCAGCTGTGCAAACTGTGAGCAACTTTTTGTAACCATGATCCCTAAATTGCCGACCGAGGCCTTTCACAAACCATGAGTTCGGGCTCAACATCTCATGACTTTTTTTTTTTCAAAAGCATATATATTGGCTTTTTCTTTGCCTTCAGGATTTAACATTTTCAAACTTTTCTCCACAACTATGTGAGCTAGAAACTGGCTCTGCCTTTTTTGAAGGACAGTGGAGATTCTCACCTAATCACGTGATTCCCAGAGCTGGGACATTAAGAAAAACATCAACTATCACATGACTTTGCCCATCTTACTGTCTGGTGTGAGGGGCAGTCAGCATCGCTAACCTCCCCCTGGTGGATGTGGAGGCGTTAGGCCTATGCACGCCCTCTGCGCTAATTTAGCACTAGCCAGCTGAGGATCTCAAAGCACTTTACAAACACTGATCAGTAAGACTGTAAAAAGGTTGTGCCGTTTTGGGTTCAAAAGTTGCGGCCACAGTTTGGTAAAGTTACAGTTTTGGTTTTGTCACCTACACATAAGCTCCAGCATCTTCTTCCAAGGGCCTGCTTGCCAGAGCAGGGCAAGGGCATAGAACAGACAGTGTGTGTGCTGCTTGGCTCTCGAAGGTTGGGGGGTGGTTATTTGGGGGTTGGGTGGGAGCAAGGTACTGGCAGACTATGGTGGGGGATATTTAGGGGGTCTATAGCAGGGTGGTGGGGAGCTGTTGTAGGGCTTCAGGGGAGGGCTATGGCAGGGTGGTAGAAAGTTCTGGGAGGTTATTCGGGGGTGTATGAAAGGGTCGGAGTGCTGTGGAAGGGGCAGGAGGAGGCTGCTGTTATACCAATAAAATAAAAACCAGCAGGATCTTATTAAAGGGGATAAGGCAAAATGCCACGTTTATTGTGAATACAGAAAGAATCATAGTAAGCAGTCAGTTATAGTTATAACATTCCATTCAATTTCACACTCATTCACACATTCATTCATGCACACACAGGTTCTGCAAGGTTGTTATTATCATAGTTACCAGCCTTAGAGTTGCTCATGCTAAGCCACTGGCCAGGTGGCCAAGACACGAGGATGGAGCTGAGTCTTGTCAGATGCGCATCCGATGCTCCTGGAAGGTGGTTGCAGAACCAGATTCAAAGTTCTCAGTCTTCAGAGTCTGTCTTTATAGGGATTCATCCTCATTCAAATCTATAGGGTTTGCTTTGTCATGCTGTTGAAGTGATAATCAATCACTGTTCTCACGTTTGAAGTGATAGTTCATCATGCAGATGGCCCAACAGTGATGGCTTGTTGTTATCTTGTTCTTCAGCCCCTTCGTCCTTGGGGCAGTTGGGGGTGGATTCCAGTTTACCCTACGGTGTTATCCGATTATCTCCATCCTGCGGCCGAATGTTCCTGGATAGTTATTATTTATTAGGCTGGCACGTCAACCTTTTATTACTCATTCAAACATACATTTACAATCACACCCTATTTCACTTAACATAACTATTCTCAAACCATTGGGGCATGACAGACTCCAATGAATCTCTCCATGCCACTTGTCACACATGAAAAGAAAACAAGCAAGATAGGAATGTAAAAGTGGAGGAACAACAAATCTTGTTCCTGAGTTTAGGAAAAAAAAACACATTTGGAACATGTTGTTATCTTATCACTTTTAGGACAAACTTTGTCTCTGAATATTTTTCTACAATTAGCACAGACCTTGCAAACTGGCAGGCCTGTTTCAATCAGCACAAACTCAGCGGGTTGAGAAAGCCGGCCGAGGGACATATTTCTTTCGAATGGTCAGGCCACATCCTGGGGTCTGTTGTGGAGTCACTCTTTCTTACGTTTCCCATATCAGAAATATACCAGTTACCAATCTAGTCCAACGCTGCGAGTTGTGTGGCATTGCTGGGGACCACAGCTGAGTCTGGCTCCCTCCTCCACAGCCACTTCATCCTCTCCTCTTCTCCCTTTATCGCAGTCGCTCCCTCTCTGGCTCCAGGCCCAGCTCTGCGTGCGGGCACCAGGGATGGATCCTCCACCACCAACCCATGGACAGGGCTGGCTCACAGGGCTGGCTTTACCTGTGGCACCATGCTGGGCACCACGGACGTGCCACGCCACCGCTGCCGGGCTCCAGACATTCTCCCTGCTTGTCCTGCTGCTGGGCAGCCAGGCCACTCAGCACCTAGCCGGCCCTGGCACTGCCAGACATGGAGCTTTGCCTGCCGAGCTGGGCTGTACTTGCAGGCAGCAGGGTGTCTCACATTTGGAGGAGCTGAGCCCCCCTAGACACCCTCCACCTATGGGAGCTGGGCCAAATTTGCATGGTGTTGTGACCCCGGGTGCCAGGTCCCAATGCCACTCAGTCAGATAGATCTGGCCTGGCCACTCCCTTTTAGTGAGTGGTGTTCAGACCTGGCACACGGGATCACAACACAAAGTAAAATGTGTGGCACCAATTAAAAGCTGCAGTATCTGTTAAAAGTTCCAGTTTCCACAAAAAAATCCTGCCCCCTGATTTTCTTATATCCTCACCAGCTCTATGTCTAGTCAGAGCAGGAGGCCAGGATCCCTCACACAGGGGCTGCTTTGCATGTGAACTCCCCAGTGTCGCTGCCCTGGTGCTCTGGGGGCTATAAAAATTTTTGTTCCACTCTCCATGGTTTATTGAGCAGCAGCTGCCAGCTCAAACGTACTAAGATGTTCTCCCAGGCTCAGCTCCTCTGGCTACTGGTGCTGTGGATTCCAGGTAGGAATCAGAACCGGACGGCACTGGCTTAAAAGCACAAAGATCCACTGATATTTTAAAAAATGTGAATCATTGTAGCTAGATTGGCTATTAAATAACCCATTCATCACGTCATGGCTAGAATATAATGATTGTGAACATGTTGTATTATATGATCCACTTAATGCCATTATCTAAAGATGCAACTGTCAATCATTTATTAACACACAATAATGCTGACTATCAGTGACCTTTTATCTGTATTTATTTATATTTTATAATTAATCCAGACTCCTCTGGGCCCGTCACTATGACTCAGTCTCCAGAATCCCTCTCAGTGTCTCCGGGACAAAATGTCACCATCAGATGTACAGCCAGTTCTAGCCTTGGCAGCGACTATCTCTTGGTACCAAAAGAAACCAGAACAAGCTCCTGAGCTTCTTATCTGTTAGGGCTCCTCCCCTGCCTCTGAGGTCCCAGCCCAGTTCAGTGGCAGTGGGTCTGGCACCAATTACACTCTCACAGTCAGCAGCGTTGAAGCCGATGATGCAGCAGATTACTATTGTCTGCAGGCTGAGAGCTCACCACTCACCGTGATACAGACCAATATAACAACCTCCCAGTTCCGAAGATGTGAGTGCTACTTCCTGTGAAGATCATCACACTGTTGGTGTAGCTGCTGCACCCTGATTTATCAGTGTCCAGGGCCCCTTGCTGCAATGATCTTCTCCTTGTCTCCCCTTTGCTCCTCAGCAATAATTAAACCAAACATTTATCTGTGCAATCCCAGTACCTCTGCTCTAACGGGAGCACAGAAACCGTCCAGTGGCCTGGAACAAACCCCCAGACCCAGCTCAAGTTCTGACTGTGCCAGTGGGATCAGGGTGCTGTTTGTCTGGGTGTTACCAGCTCAGAGATAGTCACAGATCCAAAACCTCAGCCACTCACATCACATTTATTTATCACTATGTGGTACCCCCCCCGACCCCATCCCCCACAGCCCTGACCCCCAGCTCCAAGCCCAGCCCCTCTGAGCCGGACATCCCCCTGACCTCATCTCCCTACATCCCTGAGCCCAGCCCCTGTGAGCCGGGCACCCCCCAACCCACCCACCATGACACAGGACACTAGATACCAGTTGCACTCCCGATGTTCTATGGCTGAGAAGGGCCAATCCTGCTAGGTGCTGAGAGGATTCTGTGTGTGACTTCAATTCCCACTGGAGTCAAAGAGAGTGGAGGGCCCCTTATCTCCTCTATGGATCACGTCACGGTCTGTGACAAATTAGGTGCCATGGTGGTGATGTTGTGGGGAATACTCAGATGGGGAAGCCAGTCACTTGGCACCACTGCTTTGCTGAAGAAGGCAATGGTGTCCACCAAGGTCATCACCCAAATAACCTGGACAGTGGTCAAATGGAGTAGGCTGAAACGAAAGCGCATGTCCAGATACTGAGGGCACAGCATGAGTGAGTATTGAGTGGAGACATGTCAGATCAGTAAATACACATATAAAATCCAGTGAGATGTCTATATTAGCATCTACATCCTACAAGTGCATAACTTTAATTCTAACAGACAATAGCAGCATGAAACTAACAGGCTAAATATTAACATCCCGAATCTCTGCCCTGGAACTAAAGTGCAGGACATTTATATGTATTTTGGATATTCCCACATGGGGGGACACTACCTTGCTGAGCTGCTGAGTACTTATACATGTTTTTCCTACAGAATAATTGACAAACCTTTTCAATCTCAAAGTGTCAAGATGAGCTCACACACTTCCCTTCTTTGGCTGCTGG
>NW_020664417.1:91888610-91918965 GCF_002925995.2 Terrapene triunguis | reverse complement strand
ATTTAATAATTTTGTTTATATTTATTTTTACATTCAGACTCCAGCAGAGACATTGCTGACTCAGACTCCAGAATCTGTGGCAGTGTCTCCAGGAGACACAATCATTATCAACTGCAAAGCCATGATGGGCCTACTTACCTGGTACCAACAGAAACCCGGACAAGCTCCTAAGGTCCTTCTGTACAGTGCCTCCACCTTGCTGCCTGGGGTCCCAGTCCAGCTCCGTGGCAGTCAGGCTGGGAGCAGTGTCACTGATTACAGTCTCTCAATCAGCACCGTTCAAACCGAAGATGCAGGAGACTATTATTGTCAACCTTTTTACGGTACCCCTTTCGCACAGTGATACAGGCATATATAAAAACCTCCCTGCTCTGTGTTTTAGTTACTTTCATACAGTGTAACAGCTGCTTCCTCTCATGCGTCTCCATATCAGGGTAGCTACAGTGTGGGAACCATGGGCAGCAACCAGGTGTCAGATTCATTCCTTGTGCCCCCTCTACCAGCCACCGGCTCAGATCTGTTCACCCAGCACAGAACAAAGTCCAAGGTTTATGTCGAGCTGAGCGGACTCCAGGCCACAACCTATCAGTGTCACCCTTGGTGACTGATGTTTATATTAATGGTGGATTTTCACTTCTTTGATGGCTCAGAGGGCTAATGAGACATCGAGAGGCTCTCTGGATACACTGGGGGGGGGGGGAATCAATGGATAAAACAACATAAACCTCTTAGACACATTGAGACAATACAGCTCCCATTGCTCGTGAACTAAATCACATACAACCAGCTCGCCTCAGATTCCTGCCCTTCGTGCTCCTCGTGTGCTACCTAACCAGCATTAGAGCTCTCCACTGGCTCCTCCCGACCCTCCATCCACCCCCTCCTCTTTCATTGACCACCTGCCTCCCCTGAAGGACCTGGGAGCTCAGCTCTCCCTGTTAGGCCCTCGTGGTCGTGCAGCTCCATGGGGGTAGGAGTGGACACCGTCTCAAAAGAAACATTAGAATTGGAAAAGGTACAGAGAAGGGCAACAATAATGATTAAGGGTATGGAACAGCTTCCGTATGAGGAGACATTAAAAAGACTAGAACTTTCTATCTTGGAAATGAGATGACTAAGAGGGGATATGATAGTGATCTACTGTATAAAACTGTAACTATTGTGGAGAAAGTGAATAAGGAAGTGTTATTTACCAAGTCACATAACACAAGAACCAGGGGTCACCCCATGAAATTAATAGGCAGCAGGTTTAAAACAAACATAAGGAAGTACTTCCTCATACAACTCACAGTCAACCTGCAGAACTCTTTGCCAGAGGATTTTCTGAAGGCCAAAACTATAATGGGGTTCAAACAAGAACCAGACCAGTTTATGGAGGATAGGTCCGTTGGTGGCTATTAGACAATATGGCCAGGGATGCAACCTCATGCTCTGAGTGTCTGTAGCCTCTGATTCCCAGAGAGGAATGGAGTGGATGACAGGGGATTGATCACATGATGACTGCCTGTTCTGTTCACTCCTTCTGAAGCACCTGGCACTGGCTACTATCAGAAGACAGGATACTGGGCTAAATGGACCATTGGTCTGACCCAGTATGGCTGTTCTTATTTCTTATGATGTACAAACACACTGGGAGGCAGCAGAGTGCCATGTGGTTCAGCGGAGGCAATTGGGCAATGAGATCCTCGGTGTTAGAGTGGGGCAGTGCCAGAGCTGCAGGAAAATCTGGGACTGGACAAACAGGAGGAGGGACACACTGATAGGAAGCCAAGGACAGAAAGACATTTTAGGAGATGTGGGATAGATGGAAGCACCTACCCCTGGTTACCAACAGCCTCTATGCTTAGGTCTTCCCATGCTCCTTCACTCCCCAATTCGCCTCCTGTGGAGACACCGTACAGCCAGGAACACCAGCTCTGCCCCATGGAAAGGAGGCTTCTATGCCAGGAGTATCCCCCCAGGGGCCTTACAGCTGCATTACTGCCACTCTGCACAAAGTGCCCACAGCACAGTCAGACCTCACCCCCTCTTCAGACAAGGCCCAATCGTTCAAATATTTACACACGGGTAACTTCACTCGCACGAGGAGCACACACACATATGCAAGGGGTAGAACAGATGACATCATGAAATGCAGCACAAAGGAAAATTCATGAGAAAACTGAGAAGTAAAACAAAGATGACTTTCCACCAACAAAAGCCTGGGTCAGGAATGTTGGAGTAGGCTGAGGGCTCACTGCCTGTAAAGGTGGAGGGATGGAAAGGAGTTTCTGTAGGTGTCTGGCTGGCTGAGTGCCTCTTGGCAATGGTTATTTTAACGCTTCTGGGATCTCATTGTATTGTATAATTAATGAAGGCGTTAAGGTGCCTAGAGCTTTGGATAGGTGTCTATCATTTTAAATCTAAATATATAAAAATGAAAATAATAGAAGAATGAACAAGATCATAGTGCAAAGGGTGTAACAGTTTGTGTTACTAACAGTGGCCTCTGTCTAACAGGTGCCTTTTGTAAAACTGATGTGTGTGTAAAGCATTTCACCTGTGTATCTTACTCTCCATATTGTGTGAATAATACGGCAAACCACAGTGACATTTGCCCCTGTGTGAGGGCCGGCACGAGGCCTATGGATTACTGAAATGAAAGTCCCACTTAAGCCCAGAGAACGATATTTTAGCTGCAGGGGGTACATTTCACCTCATATTAACAATGATGTTGATTCTCCTTGTCTTGCTGCCAGATGGCAGCACATGAGCACAAAACTCATAAGAACGTACATAAGAACATAAGAATGGCCATACTGGGTCAGACCAAAGGTCCATCTAGCCCAGTATCCTGTCTTCTGAAAATGGCCATGACAGATGCTTTAGAGGAATGAACAGAACAGGTAATCATCAAGTGATCCATCCACTGTCGCCCATTCCCGGCTTCTGGAAAACAGAGGCTAGGGACACCATTCCTGCTCATCCTAGCTAATAGCCATTCATGGACCTGTAGTCCATGCATTTATTTAGTTTTTTGAACCCAGTTATAGTCTTGGCCTTCACAACATCCTCTGGCAAAGAGTTCCACAAGCGGACTGTGCATTGTTTGAAGAAATACTTCCTTTTGTTTGTTTTAAACCTGTTGCCTATTAATTTCATTTGGTGACCCCTAGTTCTTGTGTTAAGAGAAGCAGTAAATAACATTTCCTTATTCATTTTCTCCACAACAGACATGATTTTATAGACCTCTATCATATCCCCCCTTAGTCGTCTCTTTTCCAAGCTGAAAAGTCCCAGTCTTATTAATCTCTCCTCATATAGAAGCTGTTCCATACCCCAATCATTTTTGTTGCCCTTTTCTGAATCTTTTCCAACTCTACTATCCCTTTTGAGATCGTGTACACTCCTACTCCCAGGGAGCAGAACGATCCCCAGGGCCTAAAAGGGAGACCAAAGCTCCCAGATCCTTTTCTGAGATGGGGCGACCACATCTACATGCAGCATTCAAGATATGGGCATAACTTAATAGAGGCAATATGATACTCAACCAAACTGCTGTAATATTTGAAATTTTGTGTATAATCTTAAATGGCTTTTACAACCCTAATGTAACAACCACTGACATTCTAACAAATTGTACACAAATCGGTTCTCCAAGTCGAAACTCTGATCCTCTGACAAACCCAGTTCTCTTTCTGTTCAACTTCCCAGCAACGTCAGTTCCAAATATCCCAAAGGGGAATGTGCTCAAGACTTCCACAAATAGGAGCAAAAGCCAAAGTGACTCCAGTGCAATACATATATGATGGATGATGATGTTAATGCCAGTATATACAGATATATAACAAAGGGTTTTCCAGCCCATGCATATAAAAGCAATAAATCAGATGGGAGATGACTCCTCCATTGATTCATAGGGGAGAACAACATAAGGAAAATCTCTCTTCTAACACACCCATTGCTGTTCAACACCTGAGACCAACACTTCCCAACCTGGGTGCCTGAAGTTAGGCTACTAAATCTGATTCCCACAACTGCTGAGCACCTACTAACTGCAGTGAAGTCCATGGGAGCTGAAGATGCTCAGCCCCTCTGAAAAAAAATCAGACCATTTTTACTTCGGTGCCAAATATGGATTTAGGGGCCTAACTTTAGGCACTCACCTGGATATGATCCTTTTGGCCCAAAAGAATATATGTTAAAATAATAGCTCCCAACTAGAGAACATGCTCAGTAAACTAACCACAGCTCGATGTGGTTTTACCTATTCAAGCCTTTGTTGATGTTGACCAAGAGATCTCGTTGGCCCATTGGTAGCCCCTGACACAGACTGACAGAGATGTTCTTGAGCAGCTGTTTTTTTCTGTTCTGCATCTATCCTTTACTTTTGTTTTATTTTCCACTCCACATTATAGGTCTAATGAGTGCAAAGCCTATTGAACCTCAGGCCATAGTGTTTTTTCGGTTTAACAACCTACCTCAGATGATCGTGGATTTCTTTTTGCCTGTTCCTCTGATGCTGTCTCCTCTCCACTTTGGGGGAGAGACGGAAATTTTGTCCATCATCTCGACCACTCCTCCAGTCCAGTTTTCTCACCTGACCGCAGATGGACCAGGGATTCTGCCTGCCTGAGTAAAGAACTACAATTTAGCCCTAAAGCTGACAACAATAATGGCTCACCTACCACCTAACAAAGGAACATCTCATTCTTTGTTTCCTTTAACCTTCTCCTCTCTTTTTTGTTATCCATGTCCCTTTCTATTTGGTTGAGGAAACTGTCTTGTCAAAACTAATTACTATATATACTTGTTCATAAGCCAATTTTTTTTGGTAAAAAAGTGAAGCATCAAAGAGTGGGGGTTGGCTTATCAACGGGTCTACACCAAAATTTGATGATTTTAAGCTCTATGGAATTATTGAATTGAATATCTTATACATTGTCATTTTGTTTACCTGGAGCATTCACAGGCATGGAGCCCCTCAGCTCCAGGCCATGGATTGCCATTCCCAGCCAATGGGAGCTGCGGGAAGGGGCAGCCAGCCAGGCTGCTTCCTGCAGCTCCCATTGGCTGGGAACGGCAAACCGCAGCCACTGGGAGCTGAGGGGCTCTGTGCCTGTGAACGCTCCAGGTAAACAAAATGTCCAGGCCTGCTAGCAGCTTACCCTAACGGGCCGGGAGCCAAAGTTTGCCAACCCCTGAAACATAGGGTTGGCTTATGAAAGGGTCATACCGTTTTTGCTATTTTTACCTATCCATCTTGGGGGATCGGCTTATAAACCCAGTCGCACACGCAGGTAGTAGGCACACGCAGGATTTTCATAGGGACTGGGCAGATACACCAGAGGAGGGGTGTGGCCCAATGGGCAGGGAAGTGGGAGTGGCCACGCAGAAGGGTGCTGATGCCTTTTCCAGAATGGCATGGGATATGGACACATTCAGACATGGTCTGGCTAGTAAAAGTCAGCAGGAGACAATGGAAAATGAGTTTAGTCAGCTTCCCAGTGACTGCCGGGTAGGCCACACCACGCAGAGGAGCCAATAGCTGGGGAGTGGGTAGTGCAGCTTAGGATGTTTGGAGGCCCTGCTGCTCCACTCACACAACCCCCTGTACCTCTCAGAGTCGGGTGCCCACCATGTCATGGAAGTAGAGGATGAAGGGGCACAGACACAATGGGCAGTGCTGGAGCCTGGCACACTGACACCACTTTTCAGTATTTCTGTGCTGCGTATACACCTCAAATCTGAGTATGCTCTGACCTAGGGTCTCCTTTTCCCAGACCTCATTTTCATCCTGCCTGCGTGCACCCTTCAAGTCTGAGAACAGCCTTCATTCTAGGCATGCAGAATGCATGCAGCCACTGGTGCCTCTGCAAAGAGCCATGCAGCTGCCAGTGCCGCTGCTTCCTTGAAAATCTGGCCCTATCAAGATCATGAAAATGGATTAATTAAAAGAGACTAGGCTGATTGCATTTAAACCCCACACAGTAAATGACTGAATGATTTTAGCTTTTCTAACTTGTGTTTCAACCTGCTGCTCGCTCGGTTACTCATCATTAGTCAAACAGCCGTTGTTACCCCCTGTGCTTGTCAAGCTAACTCTGGCTGCTTTACCATCTGAACCATGCAAATATGTTGTAGTTATTACATCCAATAACCACAAGAAACCATCTAGTCCGATATTACAAAGCTCCTCCCTGGCATTAACATCTGGTCATTTACGTAACTGGGCTCTTTTTGCATATTCACACACAGCTGATGTTTCCTCACTGAGCTGCTGAGCACATAAATGGTTCCATTTCCACTACATGCCTTACTACTGAGTATTTGCAACCACACAGAAGCAAGATGATCTCAAAGACTCCCCTTCTCTGGCTGCTGCTTTTCTGGATTCAGGGTAAGAAACAGACAAGTGTCAAAAGTGTTGACAAGGAATGTGGCAAATCATAAGAAAAATGCCCATGGTTTGTAAAGTTATATGCTGATTCCAGGTATATTTTTAGTTTATTTTTACTGTTCAGTTTACAGGTGTTTCAATGTAGAGTTTTGAATAATGTTAATTTCATTGTCCAATTTACCCAACCCCAACCCTGCCAGTTTTTATTCTTTCTCTCCAGGTTCCAGTGGGCAGATTGTGATGACTCAGACCCCAGAATCCCTGGCAGTGTCTCCAGGAGACAGAGTCACCATCAACTGCAAAGCCAGTTCAAGCATTGGTGGTGCTATAGCCTGGTACCAACAGAAATCAGGACAAACTCCTAAGCTCCTTATCTACGATGCTTCCACCCGTCCCTCTGGGATCCCAGACCGGTTCAGTGGCAGTGGGTCGGGCACTGACTACACATTCACAATCAGCAGGGTTGAAGCTGATGATGCTGGAGATTATTATTGTCAGCAGTATAACAGCTTCCCTCTCACAGTGATACAGACCAGTACAAAAACCTCCCTGCTCTATGAAGCATGAAGTCTAGTAGATACTAGTACATACAAGTAGCATAACAAACTAGTTTTCAAAAGTTCTGCCAAAAGAAAAATACGAGGATAACTCATCCCATCCACTAACATAATCTGAAACTCTAGCATTAAACCGTATTGCCATCCCAAGAAGTTAGCTATGCAGGGAAGTTTTGTTATAGCATGAGCTAAACAACAGAGGGTCATCAGTGAAATCCCACAAACCTATTCTGTCTTTTTTTAAGTCTAACTTTAACTATGAATTGTTTGGGTTATGGTCCTTGGTGTTTGGATCATGACAACATCTCTGTCACTGATTTTTATCCAAAATTACTAATATGCACTCACAGCCTTAACTCCATTTTATTATTTATTGTTTGCTCTCCAGTAGCATCTACAAAGCCCTAGACATGGACCCCATTGTGCTAGGTGCTGTACAAACACTGAACAAATAGACAGTCCCTGCCCCAAACAATTGCTACAGTCAATGCAGTTTTTGTCTGGGAATGAATACATTAATCTAGAAAGCAAATTTCATTAGCTGGAGGTTAAGGTTGTTTTCAGACAAAAACCCCAGAGCATGGGAAATAAAAGTAATCTTCACTTATTCCTACAGCCCAGATCACATACAAATAAACTGCGACCACATGATGTACATTAAATCATTAATACATACTCCAAGTTACAAACTATGCAGATCAGATGTGGGCCATCAGGGAAGGCACCAGTAGTGCCCCATTTTGGGAATGAGACAAAACACCCTCTCATGGGCTGGTTTATGGCAGACAGCTCCCTGCTTGATCCATTTCCCAGACTTAGTACCATATCTATCTTCAATGGGTTTATATGTGTTGCTGGTGGGCAATCCACTGGTGTCTTGCACTCCAGAACGTGGGCCCCTTCTTGGTCTGTTTGGGAAGGTGCCAAGTGCAGCTCGTTTTCACCAGCAAGCAGCAGGTTTGTGACTAAGCTGGTAGACCACGGGGGCTGGCTGCACTTGGCATGCCTGGGACAACAACTTTGAGCGCCCTGACTCACTCTGAAGAAGCCCACAGTGATTGCGTCCTTGATAGATGTTGGGATCCTGCTACACTGGCCCTCAAAGCCCAACATGTACAAAATGGGGCTTGTGTCCATAGTGCACAGGGGACTTCTAAAATATTTATTTATTTATTCTCACCCTGACCTTACAAATTTGAGGATTCTAGTAGTTTTGGCCCAAAACAGGCATAAAAAAAATCCAAAAAAATCCTTGTGAGGGGGGGACAGCCTCTGCCTATACTGTGACAATAATATTCTCCTCTCTGATATAAATGTCTGTTTGTTCATCCCCAGACAGAAATGACATTAAGATGGAGTTCTGGTTGCAAGTACTACTACTAATAGGGGAATTCTGTACCACTGTGCATGTGCAGAATTCATGTGGTGTGCAGACATTCCCCCCCCCACCCCCGCAGAAAATATATTTGGCTGGAAAGGTGCTGCAGTTATGCTGCCCACCAGGGTCTACTGTGGCAAACAGAAAGCAGCCGCTCCCAGGCCAGCTACAGCTGCACATAGGGAAGAGAAGAGACTGCCTTCCTCACAGCGCCCTGCCTGGGGGGCCAGGTCAGGAGGCATGGGATATGGGAAGACAGATAGCATGGGGCACATGGGCTGCTGAGGGGGTCACAGACTGGGGTTCATAAGGGCTAGTGGCAGAGACAGAATAGGGCGGCAGCTGAATGGGAGTGTGGGTGCAGGGCGACATAGGGACAGGGTGGAGGTGGTGGTGGGACACATGGGGATGGGGGAGGAGGTGTGGCTCAGGGGGTTGCAGGAACACATGGGAATGGGAGGTGCAGGGACACATGGGGACAGGGGCAGATATGCCTGACTGAATGAGAGAGACTAGGGGGGGTCAGCCAGGATCTGCATGGTGGAAGCTCCCTACCAATCCCTTCCCTGCCCCCCTCCACCCCCCAAAAAAACCTGTTCCATACTTCTCCAACCGACAATCCAGAAATCACTTCCCTCTCCCTCACCTCCTGCATTACCCCCAACCACAGGTGCCAACTTTTGTTGGCGCCGGTGGGTGCCCACCCCCGGCCCTGGCCCCACCCCGACTCTGCCCCTCCCTCCCCAAATCCCCGCCCTGGCTCCGCCTCCTCCCCCAAGCCTTCCGCGTTCCCCCTCCTCCCCCCTCTCTCCCAGGCCTGCCACGCGAAACAGCTGTTTCACAGCGCAAGCTCTGGGAGGGAGGGGGGAGAAGCAGGACACGGCGGCGCGCTCAGGGGAGGAGGCGGAGGTGAGCTGGGGCAGGGCAGAAAGCTGCCGGTGGGTGCTAAGCACCCACCATTTTTTCCCCGTGGGTGCTCCAGTCCCGGAGCACCACAGAGTCGGCGCCTATGCCCCCGACTCCCCCAAGGCTTTGCACTGCTTCCAGAGGGTGTGGGAGTGGGAAATACATTTCTGTATTGTAGTTTAAATGAATTATTACTCAGAGTTCTCTATTAACATGCCTAGTAAGGAATTTATTTGTCAAAAAAAAAATCCCTGAATCTTTTTTGTTGTTTGTATTGTTACAGACATGCTTGCTGACAGGTATTTTGAAATGGATTACCAAAATAATTGAGACTGGTGTGATTATATTGTGTTCTTTTGACAAATAAAATATGCAGAATTTTAAAATATTGTGTGCAGAATTTTTAATTTTTGGAGCATAATTCCCCTAAGAGTATTCATATTTGAGGTAAAATACATTACAAGCGAGTTGTACTTATACCAAAAACAAGAATTACAAACCTAGAAAAGTCAGAGATAAATTTAAAAGAAAATTAATCATGTTACAGTATGGAAATACACAGTGAGGGCACCAAAACAACCTAACTCCATCCAGTAATGATGCAGTGCAATTAATATATGATTGTGATTAAAGCATTTTAGTGTTAGAGGATCCCATATCTGATTATAAAAAGATTTTTAAAGGCACATTGGAGTTTTTCATATATTTCCCCCTACACCACAAAGTTAAGATTGTTTGGGTGCCTTAACAGAACTTTTTTTACTTTAAAAAAAATCCAAACACTTCAAAGTGTAAACATTAATTCTGAAAATCCTTCATTTTACAGTGCTTGAGTCTGAGGTAAGTGCAACATCCTTGTAATATCATTACTCTGACGTTCTGGATAACTACTGACAACCGTAACTCTATCTTAATGTAGTTCTTTGTCTGGGAATTTCCTTACGTTTACTTATACACACGTATACTTTCATACATGAACCCTAAAACAAATCCCATGATAATGCTGCTTTACAACATTTCTAATGAGATGCAGATATGTAATATCAACCTTCCCTCTTCATTTTATTTTCTATAGATTCATAGATTTTTAAGGCCAGAAGGGACCATCATGATCATCTTGTCTGATCTCCTGCATAACACCAGCTATAGAACCCACCCAATAAATTCTGCATCAAGCCCAGAACTTCAGCTTGAACAACAGCCTATTATCTAGAAAGTGCTGCAGTCTTGATTTCAGAGGGCAGATTTACTTCTACACCAAAGCAGGCAGAGCACCCAGTCAGTTTGCATCACCAGAGCAAATGACGTGTGAGTGGTAAATCTGGCCCTTGATTTGTAATGGACTTTATGGGGCTGTGATGGAGACTGCTGCTGTGTCCAGGCTCTGGAAAGATTCCATGGCTGCATTACCAGCGTGAGCAGCAGTGCCTGACAGGTTCCTCAGGGCGCTGCTTCCTCAACTACACTGCACATTGAAGTTGCACTGCTGGGGGGGATCTACTCCAGGAGCATGGGGAGGGGGAGGGGAACTGTAGGATGGTCTTGATTCAAAGCATGAAACTATTCACCGGGTGGCGTGGATTCCTCATCTCACAGACGGGGATCTGAAACAAAGCATAAGTGACTTGTCGCATGTCACACAAGGAGACTAAGGCAGAGCCAGGAGCTGAACTCAGATTTCTTAAACATCAGTCCAGTACCTTAATAATAACACCATTCCTCCTTAATAAGGGCCCCATGTACTACCTACTCACTACACAGGCCTTCTGCTGTCTGATGAGATAATACCTCAGGGTGACAGGGATAACACAGAGGATACATCCTAGCCTAAATTCTGGCTATGGTGTAAATATCACCGTGACTGGCCCTACTGCCATAGATTGAAAGGGCTCATGTTTGAAAACTGGCTCCACAACATCAATTACATCTTGAAATGTGTAACTGAGGGGAGAAAAGGGGACCCAGATATGAGAAGGCAAAGAATCATCAGGCTGTGTAGCACCCCTGGGGAATGCTACCACATCTGTTTGGGCACTCCATTCATAGACTTCACATACCTCTGACGAAGTGGGTATTCACCCACGAAAGCTTGTGCTCCAATACATCTGTTAGTCTTTAAGGTGCCACAAGAGACTCTTTGTTGCTTCATTCATAGACTACAATCTGTGGACAACTATGCCATTGGCCAGTAGATGGCAGTATTTTGATACTACTTTGCAGAGTCTCTAAGGTGCCACAAGTACTCCTGTTCTTTTTGCGGATACAGACTAACACGGCTGCTACTCTGAAACTTTGCAGAGTTTGCGATTTCAGGCCAAACAGGCCAGTTGGTTTCTGAAGGTTTCTTTACTGATATGGTTTGATTAAAGAAAGAGAAGAATAATTGAGTTAATGGGCTTCGCTGATCACAATCTTTAGAAAAAAAAACATAGCTAACTGTGGGCCCCTTAAACCCACAGCTAAGTCCTCACTCACATGAGCAGTCTCCGTGAAAGACATGGGATTACTTATGAGAATAACTGCTCACCATGTGAGTAATAGGAGCATGATTGGCCCTATATCACTAAGTTGTTATAGATGGTCTTGTGTGTAAATGTATGGAAATCTGCAGCCTGCTCTGCTACCCATTGAAGAGTGTCCTTGTTAAACAATGAATCCACCACTGAAACCATCTTATGCCATGTAAGCCTCAGTCTGAGCACTTGAACACCCCACAAGTGAGTAACTATAAATAGTTATTACAGGCAACAGAGGCATGAAATAGACAAGCCAAATATTTCCGAACAGCTTTCCTGGGGGCTGGTGACTTCCAGGATTTTATCTTTTTGCATATTCACACAAGTGATTTTCCCCTTTCTGAGCACTTACAAATGTGTTGATTTCCACTGTGTGCTTATCAACAAACATTTCCAATCACAGACTAGTATATATATATATATTATACACACACACTAATCTGAAACCCTCCTCACTCACCAGGTTTCAAAACCTGGGCTCCAGCCCAAGAGGGAATGTCTATGCTGCTATCTTTAGGCACATGGGATCTGAGACTCGCTGTTGTGGTTTTGGTTTGGTTTGCTTTATTGCACTGGAGACATACCTACTGATTACACTCACACCATCAGCAGCATTAAAGCGCATCATACTGGAGAATATGATTGTCAACTGGCCTTTCCCAGTGATACAGGCCAGTGCAAAAACCTCCTTTTTTCTACACAGAGATGCGCACTTAGAGATCTTTGAAGATATTTAGGTGCCTAATTTGTATTGAAATCAGTGGGAGTTAGGTATCAAAAAAGCTTTGCATAGTGGATCTTAGGAGAGCAAGTATGTCATGGAGACCGGCCACTAAACGGGAACAAAGACCCACACTCTCCTTGGGACGGGGGGAGAGAGGAGGGAGGTACATTATCTTGCTTTCTCCAAATAAAGGGCTCACACAAAGCAATTTACATAAGTTTGCACTGGGAGCACAGCTGAGCAGAAGAATTACTCAATGCTTCTCTGAACCCCACAGCAAGCAAGGAGAAGGCAGCTGCAGCTCTGTTCCTGGAGTGGGCACTGCATACACAACATCTTCCAGAGCTGGCCATCTCTATGGCCGGTGCAGGGGGTGGAGATCATGGCTCACAGCCACTTCTGGGGTGGTTAGTGGTGCTGGCTATATACATTGCTTGGGTTTGCATGGGTACAAAGATTTCACTCTATCTAGACCCTGCATGGAAGAGCTCCTAGCACAGCCACATCCTTGCACACCCATGGAGACACCAGCAGCATTCTCTCCCAAAGGAAGCGCCTTACTGTCAGGAGAATCTGGACAGGACATCAGCCCAACTATCTCCTCGGGCAAGGACACTGGGGACATTCATGAATATTTTCATGGCAAGGAGAATAACCAAGGTAAAGGGAGGTAAACGGATCTGAAAACTGCTGTAAAAATGGCTGGGAGATTTTAACCGCTTAGATACAAGGTCACATACAAAATTCCTGGTGCCCTCCCCATAGAGCCCTTCAGACATTCCACTCATAAAACCATCAGTGTTGCAACTTTACCTCATAAGTCACTGTCACCAGGTTACAGAGACCAACACCACACAAGAGTAACAGGAAATGCCCTTGGATCTAAAATGCATCTCGTTTATACGAATGGGTTATTTGCATGTTCACTCTGGAGGGACATTCCCTGGCTGGGCTGCCAAGCGTTCATAAACGGTCCTGTTTGCACTGCCTGGTGAGCTGTTCAGCATTGCCCACGGAGACCTGTCAAGATGCTCTCTCAGACCCAGCTTCTCTGGATACTAGTGCTTTGGATTCAGGGTGAGCATTATATCAAGAGGGAACAGACTTCATAGGCAATAAAATACTAGCTAAGCTTAAAATAATATTGCTTACTTACTTTGCAATCTAGTGTTTAATAAATTCTTAAGTGAAAAATGAATTTAAATACCAATTTTAATAACATGCCATGATTGCATGAATTTTCTTTCCATATCTAGACTCCTATGGCCAAATTGTTCTGACTCAGACTCCAGAATCCCTGTCAGTGTCCCCTGGAGAGAGAGTCATCATCAACTGCAAAGCCAGTACTAGCATTAGCAACTACTTAGGCTGGTACCAACAGAACCCAGGACAAGCGCCTAAGCTCCTTATCTCTGATTCTACCAACCGTGTCTCTGGGATCCCAGCCCGGTTCAGCGGCAGTGGGTCTGGGACTGATTTCACTCTCACAATCAGCAGCGTTGAAGCTGAAGATGCTGGAGATTATTACTGTCATCAACGCCTCAGTTACCCTGTCACAGTGATACAGACCATTACAAAAACCTCCTTGTGGACAGCGTGCTCTGTGGTTACTGTTACAGCTGCAACCAAGATGGTGAATTTTATGAATTAATTCAAATAAAAACCAGTGAGTGACTCCAAATACACCTGACATTTTATACAGCACCAAGCATCCCCAAACCATCAAAGAAACAAATACCGGGATCAGATCACCCTCCGCTGAACCTCAGCTCCACTGGGGTGGAAGGAGCAATATTCTGCAACTGGATCCCAAGATTGTTGTAGCCCATTAGAACTACAGGGAGTAAATGATAGGTCTCTTCTTCCACAATACTTGTGCTAGTATTCATCCCTATTATTGGAAAATTTGCCATGGGGTGTCTGAAGACTCCAAGTAGTCATGGCTCTTGTCTAGGGTCTCATCCAAATGACTGATCCTTTCAGTGCAGCTCACCTAATGCCACCGGAGATCATGGGTTCAGTACAGGCTCAGAGGTAGGACAGTCTCTTACTAAACCATCAACACCACTTTCTGCAGTAACTCAATTTTTCTCAGCAGCCTCCCATCCAAATATTTACCAGACCCATCTCTGCTCTATGTTTGGCAGAAGCTAGTATCTGAACCTGTATCTGCATGGTTGCAGGCGGACATACATTAACATTGTTTGTATCATCTCTCAAGAGCACAGAAGGTTTTGCAGGTGAAATATTTCCCATTCTCAATTTTTTTCTTCTCCATCCCTGCAGGGGGTTAAGAATCCCGCTGAGTTTCCTTCTCTTTAATCTCCTCCCTGGAAGACACGTGTCAGGGACAAACTTCTGGTATATTTCAAACCACACCAACTATCTGCTTCCCATCCTTTCTTCAACCCAGGTGACTTTGTTTGTGACATTCTGTACCTGGGGGGAACACCCAGCACTCCCATGTTCATCCTTATAATATGATTGTGTGGTATCTAATGCAAAGTTTGTCATGTCGAGTGTCTTCGGAAGGCTCATGATGCACTGAGCACTGTTGTTATGGTAATGTTATAGGTTGTAATTTCATGTATATAGTTATGAGGCTAAAATGTGTCCTCATGGCTTAAAGCAAGCCCAGGAAAAAACTCTCCAGAAGCAGAGGGGCAGTTTTCACACCTCATCAGGGCATGTATGGGACAAACCCAGCCCAGCCTCACAAGAACAAAGGACACTGGCCTAGACAACAACAAAGGATCCGTTCAACTCTCGAGTGAGTAACCCCCCTTCCTTTGGTCATTTTGGGACTGCGATGAGGTAATGCTCACCTGACTCTGAAGGGATGGTGGCAAAGACAAGAGGGAAGAAAGAACATAAGAGGGAAAGACATTTGCCATGCTATTCCTCTCTCTTCCACCTCCATCTACAGACATCACCACCAAGCAATGGAAGTGCTGATCAAAGGGGAGAGCCTGGCTGAAGGGCAACCAGCTAGCCTGTGGTGGAAAGCATCTAAGTTTATAAGGGCATTGAAAGTGTTAAGATCAGCTTAGAATGTGTGTTGCTTTTATTTCATTTGACCAAATCTGACTTGTTGTGATTTGACTTATAATCGCTTAAAATCTATCTTTGTAGTTAATAAATCTGTTTGTTTATTCTACCTGAAGCACCACGTTTGGTTTGAAGCGTGTCAGAGACTCCCCTTGGGATAACAAGCCTGGTACATATCAATTTCTTTATTAAACTGATGAACTCATATAAGCTTGCAGCGTCCAGTGGGCACAACTTGACATTGCAAGATGGAGGTGCCTAGGGTTGGTGTCTGAGACCGGAGATATTGTCTAGTGTCATTCGGTGGCACGATCCAAGGAGCAGCTTACATGCCAGAGGCTGTGCGTGAACAGCCCAGGAGTGGGGGTTCTCACAGCTGAGCAGGGTAAGGCTGGCTCCCAGAGTCAAGGATTGGAGTGACCTAGCAGATCACTGGTCCAGATAACACCAGGGGAATGTCACACCATCCCTGCAGGGCATTAAGAATCCCTCTGAGTTTCCCTCTCTTTAATCTCCTCCCTGGAGGACCCATGTGTCAGGGACAGACTTCTGTTATATCACAAACCACACCAACTATCTGCTTCCCATCCTTTCTTCAACCTAGGTGCCTTTGTTCTACCTAAACGCACTCTGAGTAGGACTTTAAACTCTCTATTGATTTCAATGATCCCTTTGGATTCAATTCTGTAGGGAAAGTTTCTCAGAAATAATTAGAATTAAATGAACCTACATCAGCTACCAAAGTATCAAGGTGACTTTTCATGACTATCAACAGATGAATTCCAGAAGACGTGCCTCCTTGTCATATGGTGCATTTATTAACTTTAGAACATTACTCACCATGACAATGAGGACAAATAGCAAATCACACATTTAAACTAGGTGCAGCAAAACACGTTTCCTTCCATGCCAAGCTTTGCAGAAAGACGCACCAATGGGAACACCGAGGGATTCACTGTCATGTTTTGTGGAAGGAAAAGGGGCGGGGGGGAGTTGAATGTTTGCAGGGCTCTAATGATGGCAGGTGAAAATAAAACAATTCTACACTCTCAGCGGTTGTTCCAGGTATTCAAATCCACTGCTCCCCGGGTGACCCAGGGAGAGAAACTGCAGAAGCACATGCTTAAAACTGACAAGAAGGGTCAAATGTGACCTTAGCTCGTTTCCAAAACAACTCTAGTCCCTGCAACTCATCCCGGTTACACTTTGATGTCACTGAAGCCCCAATCCGGGTAGAGGCGTATCTGAATCACAAAGATCTTACAACTAATTATAACCACAGCGGGGCCCCAGTGGAGAAGTTCAGAACAGGATCTGGATCCTCTAAGCAGTAGAGGGTATCAGACCAATGTTCTGGCTCATGCCCATCTCTAATGAGACTGAGCACACGCAGCATGAAACATAGAACCCACCTGCAATCACTGTAAATCTCTGCCTGGAACTAAAGCACAGAACATTTCCATACATTTTGCATATTCACACAAGTGTCATTTCCCCTGTGAGCTGCTGAGAACTTATACACTTTTCGTTTTCCCCTACAAGGCTTGCTGCGTCCCTCTTCAGTCCCCAACTCACCGCTCACCTCCTCCTACCTGCCATTTACCTCCTCACTCCCCTGCCAGAAACCCCCATGCCCGCCCCGAGAACCCCCGCCTGCCGCTCGGTCACCGCTTCTTGCCTCCTCACCCCCGCCTGCCACCCGCTGCTGGCTTCCTTGCCGCTCGCCTCTTCAACGCCCACTGCCCACTGCTGGCCTTTTCACCTCCCCGTCCGCTGCCCGCCTCCTCACCCTCCCGCCCTCTGATGCCTCCCTCACCGCTCACCTCTTCACCCCTCCCGCTTGCCTACTCACCCCCACCCGCTGCTGGCTCACCACTCACCTCTTCACCCTGCCCCACTCACCTACTCACCCCTCCTGCTGCAGGTCCCTCTGGCTCCTAGGATCAGGGGCAGCCGAGGGGTCACCACGAGCTGCGCCTGCCACAAGCGCGAGCTCCATGGCTCCCATTGGCCGGGAAAAGCACCAATGGGAGCTACCGGAGCTGCGGAGCAGGGCTTGCAGGCACTGGCAGCACGCAGAGAGCCCTCCACCCCCCCACACCCCACCCGACCCTAAGAGCCAGAGGGACCTGCCGGGGGGCGAGGTGGGAAGTCCTGGCGGTGCTTACCTGGGGCGGCTCCCGGGAAGCATCCAGCAGGTCCCTCTGGCTCCTAGGGTCGGGTGAGGTGGGGCGAGGGGCGGGGGCGGAGGGCTCTCTGCCCATTGCCAGTGCCTCAAGCCCCGCCCCCACAGCTCTGATTGGGCAGGAGGGAGCCAGTGCAGCACACAGAGACCCCCTCCGCCTCTGTGCCTAGGAGCCGCCCACACTGCAGGCTCCTGCCGGTGGATGGGTGCCGGGAGCTGCCCCAGGAAGCGCCGCCAGCCCCGGGACTTTGGACGGTTACCATATGTCCGTATTTTCCCGGACGTTTTTAGATATTTAAAAATTCCTCCTGGACAGTGATTTAAGAACTAAAAAGCCAGACAGGTCCAGGAAAATATGGACGTATGGTAACCCTAGCAGAGATCATAATGGAGTCCAAGAGATTTGGTGTCCCCTATAGCTGTTCATTCAGATCTGCAGCAACCCACCATTCCCATAGGAGGGGGCTCTGCTGAGTCAGCCACAGCGTGGTTTGGTTTAGCTGTGTTGTGGGTTGGTTTGGGAGTATTTTTAGGGGATGGTAGGGAATAAATCCTCACCGGGCTTCCAGCACCCCAGCCTGCAGGGCCTCCCTGAGGAAAGGTAATCAAGATATGGCCAGTCTATCTGTGTCAAGCCCTTCAAACTGGAGTTAGCTATTCCCATGGGAAGTAGAAAAAGAGGTTTCCTGATCAGCCAGAGCAGGGAATGATGGCAACAGAGAAGTCTCCGGTTGTGTGTTATTTTGCTTAGGTTCATATTGCTGAACTGCAGTTTCTAGGCTACTAAGCTGCAGGAAAGGATGAGGGCAGAGTGTTGGCTTGTTTGGGGTTTATACTTGAATACAAACCCTGCAAATGAGTCAGAAACTGCAATGAGGTTGTTTAGTTGCTTCACCTGGGCCACCTGTGAGCTTCCTTTCCTGATGCTCCCTAGCCTCCGTTTGCCAGAAGCTGGGAATGGGCGACAGGGGATGGATCACTTGATAATTACCTTTTCTGTTCATTCCCTCTGGGGCACCTGGCATTGGCCAGTGTCAGAGGACAGGATACTGGGCTAGCTGGACCTCTGCTCTGACCCAGTCTGGCCGTTCTTATGCTCAGACCCTGGCTTGGCCACGGTCCTACTAAGCACCATAATGATAGTATCTGACCATTCAGGATAGACAGTAAGGAAAGGCCATGTTGCTTAGGAAGCAAACAGCATAAAGAGGAGAGCAGAAAACATTTAGCCAAGAAGAGAAAATATTTTCTTATAAGTAGAAAATAAGTAAGAAATAAAATTAGAACTATGGGTTTCTATTACTGCACTTTACAATAAAAGCCACCTGGATGATATTTTTAATATACACACACATACACACCCCATGATGTGCACCAGGCATTATTGCATATGTACAACATTTCCCCTATTGCTCCATTAACCAACCCTTTGGAGCAGTACAGGGCTGCAATGGTTGGGTTAAGCCATGTAAATAAATGATCAAGATTAAAATTCAACATAAAAACTGTTTAAAATGCCATAAACAGCCTCTGCTGAGCAGCTTTTCTAGCATCTCTCCAGGCCAAAAAACAAACCAGGAACATTCTCTGTGGACTCTCAGTTACTCAAAATCTCTCCCCCTCTCTGGTCCCTGCTCAAATCCCTTTGAACAATGGACACAGGGTAGGAAGCGAGGTTCCGAAACACACTTCAGTACCTGAGTACGCCAACCAGGAACAGTTTGAGCCCAGAGGCCATGTGCAGTATTATCATTGTTACCAGGGATCCCTTGCAGTGCTGTAGATCATGTTATTTAGTTTGCTGTATTCTGACTCTCTGTTAGAAAGCAGAGCCATAACTTCCCAAGGGTAGCAACTTGGCAGATAGTCTTTAATTTCCTACATAAGGAGATACTGGGTTATTCAATTATATTTTCACGGGGAAGGAGGAAAAAATTAGAAGATAAAATGATGACAGGCCAGGCTGCTAAAAACCTTCTAGAATATGGGTGGATGGTTTGGCTACTTATATCTAGTTGCAGCACATACGATGTCTCCTTGATCATCTTGCTTATAAACCAGACATGATCAAGAAGACAGTTCAGAATCCTGCTTCTGCCATTCAAGTGAGGTGTATTTACATGACTCGTTCCTTTTGCAAATTCACACATGAGCGACACTCCCCTCCTGCCCTGCTGAGCTCATATAAATGGAGCTGTTTGCACTGCACAGTGCCCTGGTTAGCATTGGCCGCTGAGAACTGTCACAATGATCTCCCACACTCAGCTTCTCTGGATACTAGTTTTTTGGATTCAGGGTAAGAAAACACATTAGACCCAGCTTTAATGAACAGCAGCAGCAGAGACAATGCAAATATACTCTATTTGTTGTAACAAATATGTTATTTTATTTGTTTCTATTTAATAACCTATAAAGTTAAAAATGTATTCAATATAAAGCTATAACTCTGATTAATAAATCACAAGTTCCTCTATTTTCTTTTTACACCTAGACTCCACTGGGCAGAAAGTGCTGACGCAGACTCCAGAATCTCTATCAGTCTCTCCAGGAGACACAGTCACTATCAAATGCAGAGCCAGTGAAAGCGTTAGCAACCTCTTAGCCTGGTACCAACAGAAATCAGGACAAGCTCCTAAGCTCCTTATCTACTATGCTACCGTCCGGCAATCTGAGATCCCAGCCCGGTTCATTGGCCATGGGTCTGGGACTGATTTCACTCTCATAATCGATAAGGTTGAAGCTGAAGATGCTGGAGATTATTACTGCCAACAAGGCTACACCCCTCTCACAGTGATACAGACCAATACAAAAACCTCCCTGAGCGAGGGCACAGTGCTGAGCGTTTGTCACAGCTACATGTGCAACACCAGCTTCACAGATTTCAGAACAAACAAGAAAGAGGAAGTTAATTATACAACTCTCTGCCACTACTCCCACTGTCATTTTTAGTCTGGACACGGAGAGTGAAGAGAAAACCTAACTCCACCTGGCTCTTTTAAGCAAAGGCTATTGATAGAGGCAGAGTGACCCTTTTACAACAGAAATTGCACGGGGAGGAATGGGAAAAGCACTGTTTGTGCAGTACCTTGATCCATGGCTGGAGCCCCCAGGAGGCATGACAGGAATACAAATAATGACAGTGATTAAGAAATACGAGGCAGTTTTTTCCAAAGAAATCATCTCCCATTTAGGCGGAAAATAAATATTCCACAGAGCTCAGCAGGTTGGATGTCGAGGTCTGTTGGAAACCTGGCCATACCTGTCTCAATAGGAGTGGCTGGGTGGCCCATATTTAGGTGCCCAAATGGGAGCTGAGCTTTTTTGGAAATCTGCTTCTTTGAGCCTGAGCCGAGGCCTAGAGACATTAACGGAGTGTTGCCACTGACGTCAATGGGTGTTAGACCCTTCAGGCATGTCCCCAAGGTGCAGCTTCCCCCATAGGTGCAGGAACTGGGGGAGCTGGGATGCTGCCGCGCCCCCTGGCTTGGAGTGGTTCTATCATATACAGGGCTTACAGTTTGGTTCAATGGCTCTCACTATCCCCACTATACAAATTGTTCCAGCACCTCTAGCCTCCCCTAGCTCAGTGGCCGTGGGTCTGGGAGTAATTTCCCACTCACAGTAAGCGCTGTTGAAGCAGTCAGTGCTGGAAATCATTTAATGTTAGCAAGGCTGGGACTGGCCACTGTCACAGTGATACAGACCAACACAATAACTGCCCTGTTCTCCATGAAGCGCGTTGGGCTCACCACTGTATGTGTCACAGCTAGGTGTCCAGCCATTGCCACCTTCATGGCAAATCAAAACAGGAAGGTCACTGACTGATTCCGCAATTGAAAAGAGCAAGAAAGCATGACATGCTCTCCGGACGGTGTCACTGCTCAATGGGAACAAGGGCAAAGTAAAGTCCTACAGCAGCCTGGCCTGCTGTGTGTGTAGATACAGCTGTTATAGTCAGAGTTTAAGGCCAGAAGGGACCACCAGATCCTCCAGTCTGACACCCACCCAGCACCCACACACTAAACCAACAGCCAAATGAGATCAAAGTATTACAGCCCACAGCTGAGGATTACAGCTGAGCTGCTTGTAAGAATTTCTCAGACACGTCCTACTGCTGGGCCAACTTCTCAGATCCTTCCTTCCCCACCATTTATGAGAGCTATTCACATTATTCATGGGGAATATTATTTATTGCAAATTTGGGGTAAAATTCTCCCAGGCACAAGGCAGCATAACCAGCATTTTCAGGGCTTACGTGAAGCTTTAATGGTTCATAGGCCTTGGGCTGGACCCCAGCTCAGGGGGAATTTCACCCAGAGCCAGTTTATTTGTTCCTGTGCTGGCTTTTGCGCATTATTCATTGTTCTTGAGCCTTCCAAATGATTTCTGCAGACAAGTTTTAGTGTATGGGTCATACAAACTGTTCCCCTGCACTACTTTTTTTATGGTGAGTGGTCATGTGAATCATGGGGTATTTTCTCTGCTTGCTGTACAGATGGCTGTATCCTTCGAACAGGAGATTAGTGAATGACAAGTGATGATCAGCCCCTGAGGAATAAGGCACTGACATGAGCCAATTTTCATGCTAAAAGTCTATGAAACTTTCAGGATTTGTGAACATTTCCATGAACACCCAGGACCTATCCAGATTTTCACATGCAACCGATGAGATGACTCCAGAAATTACAGCCAACCCAATTTGCTGCTTTTAGATTTGACTCACAGTTTACATTATTCATTATTCTGGTTTTTACTCAGTCTTTATTCAGGCAAACTCCCATTTTCCAAAACTGACTCATGATTTGGCCCATTATTCTGTTATTTATATAGAACTTTAAAGCCAAGTTCCTGTCCCCAGGGAACTAATTAGGGGCTACTGTCCTGCCTGCATTATTCATTTTTATTTTTAATACATTAAAAATCCCTTTTTTATTTCACCTGCCATGGAATTTCCACCGGCCACAGAATCCAGGTCGACCTTATCACGGAGTACACACGGCTCCATGTAGATGACTCAGGGAGGAGAAAATGAGACTCATTTATTGAAACTGACTTGTTAACTGTATATGTCACTTTCCTTAAAGAATCTTTTCAAGCATGTTTCCTTTTATATCCAGTGAGAAATGTCTCCACATCCCCACTATGGAGCCTAAAAACAGTCCTAATTTAGGGCCAGATTTTGACAACCTGGCTCATGTTGAGTAGTGAGCTACTTTTTGAACAGTCCCAATGATTTCGATAGGACTGTTTGAGGAGTAGGGCTCTATTCGTGGCATGTAAATCAGAATCTGCCCTCATGATAAATGTAATACCACACACATCAGTGCTTTTAAGCACCCAAATCCAGCTAGTGGGCCACACGGAGGGGAAGTTTGCATAGCTATGGTTATTTTGCATATCCATGCATGAGTGGCATTTCCCTGTAGCTCAGAGGAGTTATAACGGCTCCATGTCACAGATCATGGTGCACTGAGCAGCAGCTGTCAGTCCGGAGCTCTCAAGATGAGGTCACACACTCTGCTCATCTGGGTGCTAGTCTTCTTTATGAAGGGTAAGTGCATTTGATTAGAATTGTAGAAAAATGTATAAAGAGATGGACAATAAGCTATAGAATATCATCAGAACAAAAATGAGGAATGATATGTCAAATAGATGTCAATTCTTATTTATAGGTTTCCATATGCTCTGTCTATATAAGCAGCAGAATTGAAATGGTTTCATATTAAATAAAATCCTGGTTGATACTCATGCTATGACAATTTAAATCCTTACACTATTATGTACTAACACAGAAACATGGATTTATGCTTTAATCTCACATACAGATGCCAGTGGGCAGATTGTGATGACCCAGACTCCAGAATCCCTGTTGGTGTCTCCAGGAGACAGAGTCACAATCAACTGCAAAGCCAGCACAAGCATCAGCAGCAACATAGCCTGGTACCAACAGAAATCAGGACAAGCTCCTAAGCTCCTGCTCTATGGTTCTTCCTCCCGTCCCTCTGGGGTCCCAGACCGGTTCAGCGGCAGTGGGTCGGGCACTGATTTCACATTCACAATCAGCCGGGTTGAAGCAGACGATGCTGGAGATTATTATTGTCAGCAGGATAACAGCTGGCCTCTCACAGTGATACAGACCAGCACAAAAACCTCCCTGCTCTGTTTCATTTCAGACTCTCACTCAATGTTTCAGCTGCTTCCTGTGCAGCATCCTTACATCGCTGCCTTTGCTGCCCTGCAGTGGGGTGGCTGAGTGAGTCAGACTTCGGTCACCTCTGTCCACTCTCAAGAACTTCCGGTCCCTTCAGGTGCTCACACCAGGGGTTCAGCACTCTTTACTCAGCAATTGCTCCCTGGCTCTTGTGGGCTTCATCCAACTTCCTACTGCCAGAAGGTTACAATCCAAGCACCTTTCTACTGAGCTGACGAAATAGAGGGAGAACTACCCCTCGCCTTTGTAAAGCAGCCACACTGGAAAACTGCAACAGTCTAATCCAAACAAACTGTGTTCAGAATAAAAGACACTATCTGATCCAGCCCCTTCAGGTCAGTTAGTTGTGCTCATTAAAACATGTTTGGTATCTGGAATCATCCAATCATCTGTTCCTCCAGCTTCGGCATCTTACTAGTGGACTAGAGTTCAACAGTTCAGAGAAGAGAGCTAGAACCTCAGTTCTTTTTTGAGTTCTACATAAAAGTGCAGCACGTTTGATACAATTGATGGTAAAAATATTAAAACAGTGCAGGGAAGTAAGATGGGCTCTTTTCTAAGGGCCAATAACAACATCTGATTCCAGAATTGAGTCCATACACTTTCAAATGCCCTGGTATGCCCATAAAGTGGGCATTGCAGAGACAGCTGCAGGGAAAACAAGGAGAGAAAAATGAAAGGAGGAAGACAGGGAGCGTCAGCTTTAAATGGCACCCAGGATGTAGAGACAGAGCAACTGATTTAAAGACTCCACAGAAGTGACATTCTAATCTGAACATACCCAGGTGGTTTACTGTCCACATCCCCAGCTGGTGCAAATCAGCAGAGCTCTGCTGAGTGCAGTGGACTTTCACTCACCTAAATCAATGGGTCTGGCCTTGTGTATTCATGAACAGTGACTCTCTGTGAGCATCCTTTCCTTCCAGCTTTTGAAGGTCTCTCACCAGTCAGAAACAGAGGAACCCAGTAACCCAGGTCACAAAATGTCTAGCTGTAACAATATCCCATGTATTGATGATTTATTTTAGCTGACTTTTCTTGTAAACCCCACTAAAGAAGTTGCAGGCAATCTTCACACTGAGCAAGCCAGCAAAGGAAGCAGCGAAAAACCCATTTTCCACAGCTGTGTGTGTGATTCATTCCACAGAGTGGGGACCTAATCGTATTATTTTTAAAAAATTAAGCAACCTGGCTCAAAGAACGTGTTGTTGATCTCATCTCATACAGACATCCCCCAAATAATCCCTGCCCCATGGCCAGCGCCACCATGTCAGGTAAGATATCGGATTATGGGCTGTTCAAGAATCCAGGAGATCCCCAAAATGGGATCCCAGGGCGATGGCATGGTCTGGTTAATGCAAGAACTGAGAGTCAGGAGAATTGGGATCTAACCCTAGCCTGGTCTCTAACTCACTAACCTTGGCCAAAACACAACTTCTGCATGCCTTGGTTTTCCATCTATAATAACCAGATTCGTAAATTTTCCTCCCTTGTTAGAAGACTTGATTAGTTGATGTTTTTAAAGCATTTTTGAAATTTTAGTACACGGTGCAAAGGATTATTAAACAAAATACAACTTTTTATTTTATTTTCTTTCTTCTTACGTATGAAATCATAACAACAACCATGTACTTCAACCCATTAATGGAGATATTCTACAGAGTTTACTGCCCTGGAGCTAACCGGATCCATCACTACCACTATTCAAAATTGGTTGGGACAGAGCACTGGAGACCATGCAAAGGCATAGAAGAGGCTAAAATTCCTACTGGAAATTTCTACCTTCCACTCCTATGATTCTACTATCCTGGGGTGCTGGGGGGAGCTGAATGTTTTGTTGTGTACAGTGTCTTTAATAATATGTACACATTTATGAATGGACTTGGCTGTTTGTAGAAAGGAGCCCTCTGATTAGAAACATGCCAAGCTAAATCTAAAAGGACTTCCATGTCCTTTCTCAGGATGGTGGTGTAAATTTTTCTGGGCTGTCAATGGCTGTGTTTCTCTTAAAACAGCCACCCATGGGAGGGGATGATATTAAAAAAAGAACATTTCCAGACCCTAGCCTGCATCTAGTTTGGCCTCTTTGCATTTTCACACCCCTGTGCCATTTCCTCACTGCTCTGACAAGGGATTATAAATCAACCCGGTTGCATTTTACATTTCACTGCAGGGTTCTGAGCTTCTAGTCACCCAAAAGAGTCAAGATGATTTCACACACATGGCTTTTCTCAATGATTTTTTTTTTCTGGTTTCAGGGTAAGAACAAACAAAAAGATACAATTTTTAAAAAGCTTTGGTGGTTTATCTGGTATGGGACACCATTCCTAGTATGTTTAGTTCCTAATACATTTAATCATGTGAAATATACATTTTGAAAATGTTGTGGCGTCCACAGAATTTTCTTTCTGTTTCTAGACACCAATGCAGAGATTGTGATGACTGAGATTCTGATGACAGTCTCCAGCGCCCCTACCAGTCGGTATAGGAGAAAGCATTACAATCAGTTGCAGGGCCCATTCGGGGATTACCGATGACATAGTCTGGTACCATCAGAAATCTGGAAAAGCTCCAAAACCCATTATCTAGGAAGCTTCTTCTCAACCTAATGGTGTCTCAGCCTGGTTCAATGGCAGTGAACCTGGCACTGATTTCACATTCACCATTAACAGCGTTGAAGCTGAAGATGCTGTAGATTATTACGGTCAGCAGTATAACTGCTATCCTCTCACAGCAATACAGGCTAGTACAAAAACCTCCCCATGCTGTGCAGGGTGGCTTGTGCCGGCCAGCTGTTCTACACTCATTCTGTGTAGGCTTCTCTACACCTGGAGGGCCCCTGTAACTGTTGTATCATATTTCCAGTTCAATTCTGTATGTGCAAGAAATGAAGCAACTTCTATCATCCCTTTAGTTTTGCAGCCCATTTCTGCTGGTTATGTATATTCCCCCATATCTATGATGTTCCCATTAAAATGTCAATATTGGTTGGTTTGCTTATATTTAAACAGATTTACATACAAAATCTAAAATGATGACGTTAGAGTCCACTTTGCTTAATAATCAGTCTGTAGCACAGCCAGATTATATTGGAAATTATTAGAGCCATTATAATGCTGCCTGATATTGCTGAATCAGCCAATCTGGGGTTAGAAATGTGATATAGTTACTGACACACCCCTGTTTTATGGGGCTCACATCATCCCACCCCTCCTACCCCGTCAGCTCTGCTGTTAAAATAGGAGGACAAGGCTGGGCCAGGCTGAACATGAAGTGCTCTTCAAAAGGGCTTCCCTGTGGCTCTTCTAACATAGATTTCTTTTTCCCCCTCAGAGGGGCTTCAGCTGTGATGGGGGCCTCACACACAAACACAAAAGGAATATACAATGGCTAGGGTAAGATAGTTCCAGACAAGTCCTAGTCCAAATTAAGAGATCTCATTTGAAAACAACAGGGCCTCGGTTAGACTCCCAAATTGCACATTTGTGTGCTTGTATCAACACATGGAAGCATAAATTCCCCTTTCCATGAGCCTAAATCCAAATCAAGCATCAAACTCTGGTATTTAGACTAACACAGCTCAGTGGTTGAAAATTGGCCCCCCCTTATCAATTGCATATTGAAATGTACAACTAGAGAACTAAAAGGGGAAACATGCATCACTATAAAGATGACTGTACAATACTGCACTCTGTGGGGGAATGCACTAATACTTGCTTGGGCAGTCCTTTGATGAATTAAACTGTGAGGAATTCTGGCACCAGCCACTAGATGGCACTAGAAAGACGGGACTGCAGGAACAGAGATTTCAGTCAATCCAGTGGCTAGAGTTAGTCTGACATTAACTCAGCAGGATAATATTAAATTAATGGTGTCTGGTGAGAAAAGAAGCTGCTCCTGAAGCATTTGGGGTTGGAACAGTGTGATTTGCTCTCTTTCCTAAGAACTACTCACTCCAGTTCCTCTTTTGCAGTAATGTCCATGGCACTGAAGCTGTGAGGGATTCAAACTTCACAGCGAGAGAGCAAAAGAGAGCACATTTTCCTTGTCTCTGGCCAAGGTGAATGGACCTTCTCCAAGGTTCTTTCTCTCTTCTGTTGGTAAAAAAAAATGTGGGTGAGGAAGGGGCCCATATGGCCAGTCATTGGGGATGTCTGTCCCACCCATCCCTGCTCAATAACACCCTCATTGTGACTAATCATTTTCACTATGTAACTGACAACAAACAAATCACACAATTATCAGTGAGAACTCTGATCCCTTATTGATGAGACATAGCTTCCCTTGTGGCACGCATGTCATTTTCCCTTTAAACAATCAATGAGGGTTGCCTGATTCAAAGCAGAGAGTTAGATCCCAGCCCCTGCATCAACTCATTTTCTGTAGGGATTTCCTTATAACTGAACCCACTCAGCACAGCTGCAGACCCACACACCCACTCACACTAAATACGCCAACACTATTCCCAGAATAGGGAGATCTTAGTCTAACAGAGCAATTTCAGAAGTGAATATACCATCCGATGGGACAACAGGTGTGGAGCCGCGTAACAGCCTAGGCAGGACCTGTGATAGAATCGCTCTCACTGGATCACAGGATAGTTGTGCCATATTGCTACAACATCTCTGCCTAACAATGAAAAGGCAGGAGACTGGGAGGCACTTGGAGGGCGAGGATTATTTGGTGAAGCCAGGTGAACTCTGTAGGTACTTGACCACAAAGCAGGATCCCCTGCTATTAATGCTTGTCGGCAGCATGTGATGCACCAGCCAGGCAGAACTGTAGGAAAGAGACCTTTGTTAAACGTGCTGAGTGGCCAGTGTTACATGCAGAGGCTAGTTTGTCCCTTAGCAGCCTTTCCTCTGTTTGCTTTCCCGAACTCTGATCTCACTAAAAAGCCCCTGTCTCCAGTTCCTCTCATCATACAACAATTAGGAACTCTGCTGAACATATATAGGTGAGGAAACCACCACACAGCAGAGAAGCGAGCACCTGGCTCACATCACATCCTGTGAACCTGATCTCTCCCTGTCAAACTCCAGTCCTTGTGCCATGGCCAGTCCCGCCATGTCGGGTGGCCACAGGGCATATTTTGTGGCTCTCTACCCATGTGCTGTCTCAGAGTCAGCCATTACACATTTGTAACTAAGAGTCTCCCTAGAGTTCCCAAGAGCCCACAAATGGAAACCCAGGAAAGGAGCATATCATGTGGCTAATGGAACAACTGTGAGTCAAAAGAGCTGGGTTCTAATCCTGGCTCTGCTACTGGCCGATTGTGGGTGGGTCACTAAACCTCTGTGCCTCACACTTTCTCATCTGCGTAATACTGATACTAGTAATTCCACAATGACCCTTGGGTAGAAGAGGAAAGATATTCATTGACAGAGATTACATTTTTAAAGGGGGGAGGGGGAAGAGATGGGGAAGAGGGATTGTCAAGTCCAAATTGACTAGCACCAAGGCTATTCAATCCATACTGGATCGAATGTGAATGCATCTGATATAGAGCCTGATTATTAGAGGGCGGCTATGATAGAGGTCTATAAAATCATGACTGGTGTGGAGAAAGTGAATAGGAAGTGTTATTTACCCCTTCACATAACACAAGAACCAGGGGTCACCCAAATAAATGAATAGGCAGCAGGTTTAAAACAAACATAAGGGAGTACTTCATCCCTCAACCCACAGTCAACCTGTGGAACTCATTGCTAGGGCCAAAACTATAACTGGGTTCAAAAAAGAATTAGTTAAGTTCGTGGAGGACAGGTTCAACAATGGCTATTAGCCAAGATGGGGTCAGGGATGAAAGTCCATGCTCTGTGTGTCCCGAAGCCTCTGACTGCCAGATGCTGGGACTGGATGACAGCAGATAGATAACTTGATAATTGCTCTGTTCTGTTCATAGCCACTGAAGCATCTGGCATTGGTCACTGTCGGAAGACAGGACACTGGGCTGGATGGACGGTTGGTCTGACTCCATATGGCCGTTCTTATGTGGTGTCAAGCATCTACAGCTTATATTCACCTGTACATCTGTAAATGAGACCCAAGCGAGTGCTCTCTGGCTAATAGACACACCTTGGAGGTGATGTTGTGGAGAATACTCTGATGGGAAGGCCAGACATTGGGAATCACTGCTATGTCTAAGGAGGACAAGGTGCCTTTCAAGGGCTTGAAATCAGTGACATCCAGTGTGTGTTCAGATGACCAGGGTTGAAATGAAGGCTCATCTCCAGACACTGGTGGCACATCCAGAGTGGATATTTAGGAGAGACATGTCAGATCTGCTCAAATATACGTAAGATCTGCAAAGACATGTGTATATATAGCATCTGAATCGAGGGGAAAAACACACATCATCATTGTAACGTAGAAGAGCAGCAGGAAATAAGACAAATATGAAGATTTCACATCTCTGGGCTGAAACTAAAAGTGCAGTAAATTTGCATGC
>NW_020664417.1:91807075-91823610 GCF_002925995.2 Terrapene triunguis | reverse complement strand
AGTAACAGCTTACCTCTCACAGTGATACAGACCAATACAAAAACCTCTCTGCAGCACGCATTGCAGTTACTGCTTCCTGCAGATACAACTGTCTACTTTTCACATGTTCTGTCACACGCGACAGAAGAGGGTAACATTTTCCATCTCTGAACATACAGCAAAAAGGAGAACATTGAAAGACCAAAAGCGTTTGGATAATCACATAGATACTAGAATGTACATAGAGACCTGAAGTTCACTACAGTTTTGTCTGATTTATTCCCAATCTTGAATGCCAGTGCACTGGACACAATTACTTGGGTTTCAGTAGAAATCATTCCAAACAGCTGTTACACCTTCTATCTTTCAGTATAGAATGATTCCGTCATATAGCGAACTGACTTAGTTCTATTACAGAGAGCTGATCAGAAACAGGAATTCTCATATTGTGAGAAATTCCAAGTTGGAGGGGTGGGGGTTAAAGAGAGGCTTGTTCTGAATCAACATGAAAACTTGAAATTTTAAAATTTCCTTTAATACGAAAATTCCAAAATTTCATTTTGGGAAAAATCAAAGCAATGTTTCATTTTGATAAGGTCAAAATGTTCATTTCAACTTCATCAACCTTTATGTTATAAATATAAAATATAATATGTCAAAATGATTACAAAATCAAAACACTTCAACCGCATTCAAAGGAAATTTCTGATCTTGTCAAAATGAATCATTTTATTCATTTTCCCCTGAACATTTCAACATAATTGATGCGTTCCCAGAGTATGTTTGGATTTTGTCAAATCCACATTTTCTGAAGGAAAGCTGTTCCATCAGAAAAATTCAACCTGCTCTACTATTGTAAATACATTTCTACAATGGCCTGGGTGTCTCCTTTTACTGGAACAGATCCTCACTAAAATCCCATTGGGAAGGTCTCAATCATTATTAATCTAGGAAAATAATACTAATCTAGGGATTTGTAAATGGCTGTGTCTACTGTTTGCAGATTAAGATAAGACTTCCTCGTCCAGGTTTTCCAAGACCTGTGAGGGAGCAATTCCCCGAATGCAACCGAACCCTGAGACACAAGCAGCTAATAGGCACACAAAGGATTTTCAACAGAGTTGGGGCTGGGCAGAGGCCAGGTGTGGAAGCAACAGAGGAGGGGTGTGCCCCAATGGGAAGGGCTGTCAGGGTGGCCACACAGAGGGGTGCTCACCAGCTGTTCCAGAATGGCATGGGGTACGCCCACACTCTGACTGGATCTGGCTAGCACAAGCCAGCAGGAGCTGAGGGAGGTGGTGTTCAGTCAGCTTCCCGGGGGTTGCTGGGCTGGCCACACCCACCCAAAAGAGGGGTCAGGAGGTAAACAGAGCTGGAGGGAGAGGGGTCTGGAGGTTCCCCTGCTTCACTCACAGAACCCCCTGTGGCTCTCAGGCTTAGGCACCTACCAGGTCATGGAGGAAGAGGGGGTATGGGTAGAAACACAACAGACAGCACTGGAGCCTGGCACACTGAGGACACTTTTCAACTTTTCTGTGCTGCGCCTGCACCCAAAATCTGAGCATGCTCAGACTGTGGGTCTTCTCTCTGCCGTCAGCAGCAGCACAGAAGTAAGGATGGCATGGTACAATATTGCCACCCTTACTTCTGCACTGCTGCTGGCAGCGACGCTGTCTTCGGAGCTGAACAGCTGGAGAGCGGTGGCTGCTGGCCGGAAGCCCAGCTCTGAAGGCAGAGCCGCTGCCAGCAGCACAGAACTAAGGGTGGTGTGGTATGGCATGGTATTGCCACCCTTACTTCTGGCGGGGCTCTGCCTTCATAGCTGGGTGCCTGGACAACAGCCGCAGCTCTCCGGCCACCCAGCTCTGAAGACAGTACAGAAGTAAGAGGGGCAATACCGCGACCCCCCTAAAATAACCTTGAGATCCCCCTCCAACTCCATTTTGGGTCAGGACCCTCAATTTGAGAAACGCTGATCTCCCCTGTGAAATCTGTATAGTATAGGGTAAAAGACACAAAAGACCAGATTTCGCGGTCTGTGACGTGTTTTTCATGGCCGTGAATTTGGTAGGGCCCTAACTATATGGGTCTCCTGGTGTATGATGAGATAATACCTCAGGGTTACAGTGATAACGTAGAAGATAGAAATGCCACAGTAGCCAGAACTCTAGCCATGGTGTAAATATTGCTGGGCCTCGCTGTACTGCCATAGTCTGAAAGGCCTCATGTTTGAAAACTGGCTCCACAACATCTAGCACAGCTTGTAACGTGACTGGGGGGTAGAAAGGGGACACCGATATAAGAAGGGGAAGAAGCATCAGGCCATGTAGTACCAGACTCCCTCGGGAAAACTACGACATCTGCTTGGGCATGCTATTTATAGACTAAATTCTGCGGACAACCCTGCCATTGGCCAGTAGGTGGCAGGATTATGACACAACGTTGCAGAGCTGGAGATTTCAGGTCAAACAGGGCGTTTGGGCTCCGGATTCACTGATTAAAAAGGAAGGAGAATGAATGAGTGACTACACTTGCCTTAAAGTGGTTTCTTTTTTAAATGTTTTGCTCAGGGAAGACTGGGAGCCCCTTATCCCCACAGCTGAGCACTCACACGAGCAGTCCCAGTGAAATGAATGGGATTATCTATGAGAATAACTGCTCGCCATGTGAGTAACAGGCTCAAGACTTGACCCTAAATCACCAAATTGTTATAGATGGGTTTGTGTTTAAACGTATGGAAATTGGGAAACGAATGGACATCTGCAGCCTGCTCTGCTACCCATTGGTCCTGTCTCCTCATTAAATAATAAATCCAGACCTGAACCCACTTTATGCCATGTAAGCCTCAGTCTGGGCACTCGAACACCAGAATAGTGAGTAACTATGAATAGTTATTACATGCAATAGCAGCATGAAACAGACAATTCAAAGCTTTCAGAACAGTTCTCCTGGGTCTATAATCCTGTTGACCTCCAGCATTTTACCCTTTTGTGTATTCACACTAGAGTGATTTTCCTTTTCTGAGCACTTATAGATGTGTTAAATTCCACTCCCTGGAAATTGTGCTTATTGACAAGCATTTCTAATAACAGACAATCAAGATGGTGTCAGACACTCCTCTTTCCTGGATGCTAGTTGATTTCTGCTTTCAAGGTGAGAAATAATACAAATGTAAGAATTGTTGCATTGATGTATTAAATCTATTGTATTGTAAGTTAATTTCCACTCTTCAACTGAAATTTACACTGTGTTTCTGTGTAAAGTTTTGAATAATTGTGATGCCATCATCCTGCTTACCCCGTCCTATCTGTGCCTCTCTTTTCTCTATATCTAGATTCCAATGGGCAGCAAGTGCTGACTCAGACTCCAGAACCTGTCAGTGTTTCTAGGAGACACAGCCACTATCAAAGCCAGGGTGAGCCCAGCAACAACTTAGCCTCATACCAAAAGCAACCAGGACAAGCTCCTGAGCTTCTCATTCATAGTGCTCTTACCCTGGCCTCTCGGCTCCCAGCCTGGTTCAGTTCTAGTGGTGCTGGCAATGGACACGCTGATTACACTCTCACTGTCAGCAGTGTGGAAGCTGATGATGCTGGAGAATATCACTGCAGAGCTGTACAATGACTGGCCTGTCCCAGTGACACAGGACAATGCAAAACCCTCCCTGTCCTACATCGTTTGCTGCTCCTTTGTCTCCCCTGATTTCACTCTCACAATCTCTCACCCCTCACTCTCCCCTCTGGAAATTCTGGCCTATGGGATTCCTCAGAGCTGGAGCTGTAATTACCCCCATCTCTCCTGTACCCTCACCAGCAGCCATTTCCACATAATCTAAAGGCCCAGGCAGGCGCCTGACAGTTGCTTAGTGCAAACAAAAGGAAGTCACACAATAAAGATCAAAACCTCTGGCACAATATAGATCAAATCATTCCTGAGGCAACTCTGCTCATTTCATTGTAGTCACACCAAAATGCCTTTAGCCACATTTGTCTAGCTGGGCTGCTCTTCGCAGAATAGGGTTCCATGGAGGTAAAGATGACATCATGATGGAGGACAATCAATTTGGTGCCCCTTACAGGTGCTGATGCAAATCTGGAGCAACCCATCCCCACCATTCCCATAGGAGAGGGCCCTGCTGCATCATCACCCACAGCACGGTTTGGTTTTGTTGCACGTTGGTTTGGGGGTATTTAGGGGTTGGCAGGCAGTAAATCCCCACCACACTTTCTGTACCCCAGCTGGGAGGGCCTTGCTGAGGAAAGGTAATCAAGGTGCAGCCAGTCTATTTGGATCAAGCCCTTCAACAGAAGCTAGTTATTCTCATGAGAAGTAGAGAGAGAGGTTCTCTCTTCACAAGCCAGAGCAGGGAATGCTGGCAACAGAAAAGCCATGATCATGTTGCTTAGGAAGCAAACAGTATAAAGAGTAGAGCAGAACATCTTTAGCACAGAATAAATAAGAAATAAAATTAGAACGGTGGGTTTCTACTATTGCACTTTACAATAAAAGCCACTCGGGTGATTTTCATTGTATTTACACGTACACCAAAATGTGCACCAAGCATTATTGTACATATGCAAAATTTCCTCTAACACTGCATTAACCAAGCCTTTGGAGCAGCATGGGGCTACGATGACCTTATTCCCACATAGAATTCAATGATCTAGATTAAAGTTCCACATCAAAGTGTTTAAAATGCCATAAACAGCCCCTGCTGAGAAGTTTTTATAGCCTCCCTTCCAGCCAAAAGACACACCAGGCGCATCAGTGGGACCAGTGGTGTTTAAGGTCTGCAATACGAGAGACTCCCAGTGATTCAAAATCTCTCCCCGTTCTAGTTTCTGCCCAGATCCCTTTCTCACCCACAATGGACACAGGGCGAGGTTCTGAAACACACTTCAGTGTGTGGGGCTGAGTATGCTGGCCAGGAACACAGTGTGAACATGTGCAGTAGTGTCATTGTTACCAGGTTTCAGAGTGGTAGCCGTGTTAGTCTGTATCAGCAAAAACAACGAGGAGTCCTTGTGGCATCTTAGAGACTAACAAATTCATTTGGGCATTAGCTGCATCTGATGAAGTGGATTTTATACCACGAAAGCTTATGCCCAAATAAATTTGTTAGTCTCTAAGGTGCCACAAGGACTCCTCATTGTTTTTATTGTTACCAGGGTTCCTTTCCAGCACTATAGGTCTTGTTAGTTAGTTTGCTGTATTCTGCTGGCTCAGTGTGAAAGGAATTACAAGGCATCTGCTCAGTTAACTCCTGCAGAAGGAAATACTGGGTAATTCAATTGTATTTTTATGGGACAGGAAAAAAACTGATCTAGAAAAAGAAAACAGGCTGGGCTCTTCAAACTGCTGTTAAAAACCTTCTAGAAAATGAGTGAATGGTTTAGCTACTCATATCTAGCTGCAGCACATATGGTGCCCTCTGCACCATCTTGCTGCTCCATTCTTATAAATCAGACATGAATACAAGACAGTTGAAAATCTTGCCCCCACCACTCACATGAAGTGAATTTACATGACTCGTTCCTTTTGCAAATTCACACATGAGCGACACTCCCCTCCTGCCCTGCTGAGCTCCTATAAATGGAGCTGTTTGCACTGCACAGTGCCCTGGTTAGCATTGCTGGCTCAGAACTGCCAAAATGATCTTCCACACTCAGCTTCTCTGGATACTAGTTTTTTGGATTCAGGGTAAGAAAAAACAATAAACCCAGCTTTAAAGAACAATAACATCAATGACTATGTAAATATAATCCATTCATTGTTCTAACAGATAATATAATGATGATTTATTTAATGCTGTGTAATAAGATATCAGATTAAAATGTATTGCACAACAAAACAATAACTCTTTGATCGATATGTTACAATTTCCTTCATTTCCTCTTTACTTCTAGATTCCATCGGGCAGATTGTGCTGACTCAGACTCCAGAATCTCTCTCAGTGTCTCCAGGAGACACAGTCACTATCCGCTGCAAAGCCAGCTCAAGCCTCACCAGTAGCTCTTCAGGCAAAGATCTCTTAGCCTGGCATCAGCAGAAATCAGGACAAGCTCCTAAACTCCTTATTTATCATGCAACCACCCTGCAATCAGGCGTCCCAGCCCAGTTCAGTGGCCGTGGGTCTGGGACTGATTTCACTCTCACGATCAGCAGGGTTGAAGCTGAAGATGCTGGAGATTATTACTGCCAACAAGAGTACATCCCTATCACAGTGATACAGACCAATACAAAAACCTCCCTGAGCGAGGGCACAGTGCTGAGTGCTTCTCAGAGCTGCATCTGGACATTCAGAGTCACAAATTTCATAACAAAGAAGGAACAGGACGTTAATTAACTGTCTGCCAGTACAACACAACAAACTCCTCCCACTGTCACTTCTACTGTCCACACAGAGAGCTCAGAGAACAGCTAGCTCTAAATGGCTCTGTTAAGTGAAGTTTGTTGAGACAGGCCGAGCGATCCTTTTAAAACAAAAACTGCAAGAGGGAGGAATGAGAAAAGCAATGCTTGTGCAGCACCTAGTGCAAAGGGGCCTTGGGGCCCCGAGGCATTACAGCAGTATGAATAACAATGATAATAATGAATAAATATGAGCCACTTTTTTCCAAAGAGATCGTCTCCTATTTAGGCACAAACTACATGTTCCACAGAGCTCAGCAAGTTGGATGTTGAGGTCTGTTGAAAATCAGGCCACACCTGCTTTGAAGCAGTTGAGTAGCCAATATTTAGACGCCTAAATGGGAGCTGAGTTGTTTTGAAAAAATCTGCTTCTTAGAGCCTGGTTCTAGGCCCAGTGAAGTTAACAGGAGTGTTTCCATTGAGTTCTATGGGTGCTGGATTGGACCCCCTAGAGGCTCATCTGTACACTACGGACTTCCAGGGTCTTCGGTTCACTCAGCAGCAAGCGGCTGGTTTGTCGAGAGGCAGGTAAGAGAGGAACAGCTGGGAAAGGGTGTGAATAAAACAGCCCACAAGGAGGAGGGCACAAGATGAATTGTGTGTGACAGGGAGGAACCAAAAAGAAGTGGAGCCTTCTTGTAAATTCCCATCCTTCCCCAGCATGGCCTGGACCACCACAAATCTGGCCAGGAGGAAGAAATGAAAGACAGTGACCACACTGGCCACAGGGACGGGCGGGTGCCTCCTCCTACCCAACCACCTCAGACAGGTGCTGGAAGAGTTACTGGGAAGTAGCCAAATATCAGGATCTGGCAGCTGAATTGCAGCAGAGCCCGAGTTCAAACAGAACTAATCACAAACACATCGTCAATGGGGCGTCCACAACAGCCACTGAATTGTAATCCATGGTAAACCACAGATCTCCAAAGATCATCAAAGTGCTCTAATTCATAGTGAATACACAAGTGTTCCACCGAGTCGCTAATCAGTTAGGACATCTACTAATTAAGTGTCAGCTAATCAGAGTTTATGTTCAATGACAATCTTCATTGAGAGTCTCCACAGCTTTATGAATTATGGGCTTGATCCAAAGCCCACTGGAGTCAGAGGAAAGTCCCCCATAGACTTCAATGAGCTTTGAAATCAGGCCCTTAAGGTTTTAGCTCCAGCATTCTTTCACAGCTGGTGTGTAAGTCGGGGAATGAATGAGCAACCGTAATCTGAACTCATTTTTGTTTGTCCAGTACATGAAATAGTATATCTAGAATGATGCACATGGAATCACTCATCAGAAAAGTCCCATCCAATCAGTGCTTTGGGGACTCAGATGGAAGCAATGAGGATGAGGGTAACAACAATAAACGTTCTAATCTGTTCCAGAAATTATGAGGGCAACTTTTCTTGAGTGACGGCCAATAGCGGTGCCCTTGTGAAAGAAATCAGACTGGATTCTACTGCAATACCCTGGCTACAGGCAATATTCAATGCCTAAATCAATCAAAAGCACCAGTTTTGCAAAGACACAAACCACTGTGTAAACCCTCTAACAGGCATAGTTTGTAATGTAAAGGGTTTATAAATGTGCCTGCCTGGATCGTGGATTGAAGTGAGACATCGGTAGGAGCCCTTTACACGTGTTGGCAGCATGTCTCTTGATTGTAATGTGCACTCAGCTGGATCAGGAGTTGAATCTCTCTGCAAACAATCCCAGAGCAAAATACTGCTGGTGAGAGCATTCTCACAGTCTCACATTCCTCTACACCCGGGACAGGCTGACTGTAGCACAGGCTCCTTGTCACTGCCCTGACACTGCGGCTGGAGTGTCCCTTCCAAGGATTCTCTATGGGGCTGGAAGGAGGTGATGTGTGAACTCTCTGGTCCCATACACTGCCCACCTACTCCTCCCCTCCACCTGCCCAGCCTCCACCACCTTCTCCCATGCAGATTCCAGAACCAGAGCAAACCCTGCATAGAGTGCAGAGGAAATGGGGAAGGTGCCTTGGAGGCAGCTGGATCATCCCTGCACACAGTCATGGGGAGATCCATGCCTGGAAGGGAAGCTGAGTGCACGGATCTCCAGGGTACGATCCAGGCTGGTAAAACTAAACCACCCAGTCAAAGGTGAATGTTTTGAAACACCAGATAGGAAGTGCATTTACAGGAGCTTTGCATGGTGACATGCAAACGACATCTGTTCATTGTGCTACGGAGCTCTTATAAATGCGCCTGTTAAAACCACACAGGTACCTGATCACTGTGCCAACTCCAGAGCTGCTAAGATGATCTCACAGACTGATTCTCTGGGTACCTGTATTGTGCATTCCAGGTATACAATAATGACAACACAGGCTTTGAGGCAACGTAGCATCAGGAACAACATCTAAAATATGGAAAATAACATCTCGGTATTTTATGAATTACACCTTAATACGTTCTTCACCTAAACGTGTCTCTAAAAACAGTCCTGAGCTTTTAGTCATTGTAACAACATGTCAGAGGTCTCTATGGATTTTCCTTCTACATCCAGACCCCTATGGAGAGATTGTGATGACGCACACTCCAGAATGCCAAACAGTGTCTGTAGGAGACAAATTTGCTAGAAGCGGCAAAGCTAGTTCTAGAGCTGGCAGTAACATGCCTAGGTACCAACAAAAATCAGGGCAAGCTCCAAAGCTCCTTATTTATCCTTCCGGGGATCCCGCCTGATTCAGTGGCAGTGGGTCTGGGACTGATTTCACTCACAAAGTAAGTGCTGTTGAGGCAGATGATGCTGGAGATTACTATTGTCACCAAAGCTGGCATTGGCCAGGCTCACAGTGATACAGACCAATAGAAAACCTCCCTCTTCTTTGTGGAGCGCACTGGGCTCACCACTGCACGCGTCTCAGTTGGGTGTCAAACCATCGCCACATTCACTGACTTCATGCTGAATCAAAACAGGAAGGATCTCCGGTCATTAACTCATTCCACAATTGAAAACTGCAACAGCGCGTGAAACTCTCTGAACGGCATCACTGCTCAACGGTAACAAGAGCAAAGTAAAGGCCTACTGCATCCTGGCCCGCTTTGTGTGTAGATACAGCTGAGCTGTTTGTCAGAAACTCTAACACACTTCCTATGGCTGGGCCAGAGCCTCATCTCCTTCCTTACTCTGCAGTTAAGACAGCTAGTCCCGCTATTCACAAGCATTCCACAGTGTCACTATTTGGTTATTACAAATTAAAGGTTTGCCAATGAACAGGAATTCCCATTGGTTATCTTATCTGAGAGTCTCCAGGTCTTTATGAATTATGGCTCTGATCCAAATCCCATTGAAGTCAGTGGAAAGACACCCATAGACTTCAGGGTGAGTTGTCAGTCCCTTACACTTTTAGCGCCAGCGTTCTTTCACAGCTGATTTGTAAGGAGCAGAATAATTTGATGTTTGGGGGTTTTTTTGGACCATGATGGGAACAATGTGGCTGCCTCAGCTTGTGGGGATGCAGGAAATGTGGCTGCACACAGAAAGCTGGGATCTTTCAAAGGACACATTATTGTGCCATGCAGCTAGTTTCAGCAGTCCCTCTCTCTCTCTCACACACACACCCCTTTGCCCCATGTGCTGTTTCTTCTGGGGGCTCTTTTCAAAAGCAACTTTAGGGATCAATCACTCCTGAGTGCTTCCCCTCCAGAGTTTCCCTTACGCAGGCAGAATGGTTCTAAAAACCTCGACTCAGTCACTACAGCTCCAATTCTCCCCCTTTAGGGCACGTGGGAGCTCACAGAGGGTATGCTAGGGAGACAGAGCCTTGTCTCAGGGTACAGAGGGACAGCAAATCTGCGCTGAGAACTCTACACCAGCCTTAGGGTGGTGCAAGCTCTGTGGTCCTAGTATCTCCACTCCAGAAATGGCAATGGCTGGTGGACTGGCTTATGCACCCCTCTCTCCATGAGCAACTAACAAATGGAGATCCTGCAATATTTCCCTCCACACTGTATCCTAGTATCTCCACTCCAGAAATGGCAATGGCTGGTGGACTGGCTTATGCACCCCTCTCTCCCCCAAGAGCAACTAGCAAATGGAGATCCTGCAATATTTCCCTCCACACTGTACAGGGCTATATACCCTGAGACCCAGAGCAGCAGGCCCACAGCATCCCTGACTCTGGGCCTGTCCACACTGTGGAGGGGGTGGCAGGATTTACTCTCAATGAAAGGCTGTTCAAACAACAGACCCGAAGTGCCAGCCCTTGTGTGACTAGCAGTGTGGCTAGAACGAGAGTGGCCCTTGGACAGATGCATAGGAGGGGTGGGCCATGTAGAGAGTATCTGCCACTGGGACAGCCTGCACAAAGGCCACTCACCTGAGCAGGGACTGCTCAGCTCCTTCATCACGCAGTGACCAATCACCTGGAAGGAGTGGGGAGGGGATGACACACCTAGGGGGAGAGATCTGCTCCATTGTAGAGGATGGCTTAAGGGGCATCCCTCCAGGCCACTGATCAGCCCCAGCACAGACTCCCTCTCAGTGCTACTACAGGGGCAGTGCGGCTCCACAGCGTCCCCTAGAGGATGCACAACCCAGCCCTGGCTGTATAACAGGGGTCATGTTCTTAAATCTCCATACACACATCTCATGTTCATTGCTATGCACAACGGGATCAAACTAATGGAGCTGAACATCCCCATTAGGTGGCAGCATAGACACATATCAGACTCACCCTGAACACCCGGCAGACGCTGGAATTCTGAGTATGGGCAGTACTTTGTCATAAGGGATGGCAATAAAAATGACAAAACATCTGAAATGATGCAAACAAATCATTTCTCCATTTTCAGGGCCTGAGGAGAGACGCTTTGCATATTGACGTCTGCCTGAGATTTCCCTGCTGCTCTGAGCAGTTATATATGGAGTCCCTTTTTACAGTCTTTAGGGTTTATTGATCAGCACTGGTCAGTCCAGACGTATCAAGATGATCTCACAGGCTCAGCTCATCTGGCTGCTAGTGCTCTGGATCCAGGGTAAGATTCCATTTGAGATAACACTGGTCTGGTGGGATAATGGGAGATTGAGCCCTGGAAACCTCTCTCACACATACATACACACAATAGATTGCTCAATCTCAAATGTATTACATTCTTTGTTTTTTAAATGCATTCATTTTTCATAATTTTAGTTAATTGAGAGAAAAGGATAAACTATGATACAAAACTAAAGTGAAAACATGAATGTTCTGACTCATGCATTATGTTAATTTACATTTTCCTTTCAATTCAGACTCCAGTGGGCAGATTGTGATGACTCAGACTCCAGAATCCCTGGCAGTGTCTCCTGGAGACAGAGTCACCATCAACTGCAAAGCCAGTTCCAGCACTAGCAATGTTATAGCCTGGTACCAACAGAAATCAGGACAAGCTCCTAAGCTCCTTATCCACAGCGCTTCCACCCGTCCCTCTGGGATCCCAGACAGGTTCAGTGGCAGTGGCTCTGGGAGCGGCTACACCGATTACACTCTCACTATCAGCAGCGTAGAAGCTGAAGATGCTGGAGATTATTACTGTCAGCAGGGTGCTAGCTTCCCTCTCACAGTGATACAGACTCATACAAAAACCTCCCTGCCCTGTGTGGTTTCAGTTTCTCTCCTGTAACAGATGCTTTCTCAAGAGAATCACAGCTTGAACATAACCTCTGTGTTATGCAGTGTCCTGCTGCAATGGGGTACAGGGTCTCTGCGCTATAGATAGGGCCTTATCCAATGGCCACTGAAATCAATGAGAGACCTTCCACTGCATTGGATCAAGCCTGTTGTAAGGAAGAGATTGAAATCTACTTCATTCAGCTGGATACCACTGCAAAAGTGGCTTAAATTACAGAGGGAGGCTGCCTCTGCAATGGCTGCTAAATTTCTAGATATACTTGCTGTCATTTTTAACATGCACATTCTTTGAGCATAATTTGTCAGCTGGTGATCAATGAGGGATGTTAACAAACCGTGATCATGTGGTTCCCTGGGAATGGGGAATACAAACAGCAGAAGGGCAGAACCAGAAGCCACTTTAAAGGCTGGAGTCACTAATCAGACAAAATGGACACCAGTGAAATGTCAATATCTGCTAACAGATCCAACACTCCAGAGTCTGCAGCACCATAACCACAGAATGACTCTGGAGAGCAGTGACTCTGAAAAGGATTTAGGGGTCAGAGAGGACAAGCAACTCAGGATGAGCTCTCAATGCAGTGCTGTGGCAGAAAGGACTACTGTGATCCCTGATAAATAGGGGAGCAGGACTAGGGAGGGGATTTTATCTCTGCAAACAGCACTGGTGAGACCCACACCGGGATACTGCATCCAGTTTGGTGTCCACAGTTCAAAAAGGATGTGGAAAATTAGAGAGGGTGCATAAAAGAGCCAAAATATGATCTGAGGCCTGGAGAAAATGCCTTGTAGTGAGAGACTTAAGGAGCTTCAGCTGTTTAGTTTATGAAAAGGAAGATTGAGGTGACTTGATTACATTGCACAAGTACCTTCCAGAGGAGAAAACACCAGATACTAAAAGACTCATTTTTTTCTACAGAGAAAGGCATAACAAGAACCAGTGGATGAATTCTGAAGCCAGAGTACTTCCAATTAGAAATTAGGCACATTTTAACAGTGGGAATAATCCACTGATGGAAGAGTAATAGAATGCTAAACTGCATTATAATTATCAGCCATTAGGTGGCATTGTATGTAACAAACCTTGTTTAAATGAACCTCAGCAATACCTGGCAGTACCTGGATTTTACAAACATATCCGGGATCTAAAAGCAAACTCTGTGACCAGCCCATATCTGGTACAGAAGAACACGACAGGAGCAAACTGGTGGATTCTCCATCTCTTCATGTCTCCACATCGAGCCTGGATGCCTTGAGACATGCTTTACCAAATTTTGGGAAACAGGGTGAAATTGGATGCTCTGTGATACACAGCAGATCTGACAAGATGATCTCATGATCCTATAAAAACACTAAATGTACAGAAATATCTGACATTATTTCTGTGATAATTAGCATTTTGAATGGTAACCTAAAACTACACACACACACACACTGAAACGATGGAAACAAATCAGCTCTCAGGCCCGAACCTGGGACACAAGGTCTGAGTCTGGATATTTTGCATAATTCCATTAGACTGAGATTTCCCTGCTGTTCAGAGCAGGTAAAGTATTTTGTTTTATTCTTTATGTTTCATTAACAATATGACTCAGACACACTAAGATGATCTCACAGGTTCAGCCCATCTGATTATTAGTGCTCTGGACCCAGGGTCAGAACCAAATGAATCGAGCTCTGGCTTAAAGAAGCAACTTGAGATACCAATCTGGAAGTGTCATTATATCGGTTTAGCATTCTCTCAGTTCAGAGACAATCGTGATTTTTTTCTTTATTTCCATTTTAGGGTCGTCTTGTGTTAATGTATGGTGAATTAAGAAAACAGCAGAAACACCATTTAAATCTACAAAACTAAATAATGACTCTATATAGAAACCTTTTTATTGACAAATTATTTATCAATATTTCCCTTCCTATGCAGATTCCAGGGATCAGATTGGGCTGACTCGGTCTCCAAAGTCCTTCTCAGTGTTTCCAGGAGAAAGCATCGCTATCCTCTGCAAAACCATTTCCAACCATAGCCTGGGACCAGCACAAATCAGGACAAACTCCCAAACTTCTTATCTACACTGTTTACATCAATCACAAGGATCCTCTAGACTAGATCAGTGGGAACAGATACCTGAGCACATTCTCTCAATGCATGGGGTAGAAGCAGATGATATATTATCATATTATCAACGAGGTGAAAGGCCATCTTGCACAGTGCTGCAGAATAATACAAAAGCCTCCCTCCGAAGTTTCTTTCATTCTCATATAACTAACACAACTGCTGTGCAATGCTATACTGGTAAGTGCCATATATTGCAAGCCTGTGTTAGATGGGTAAAAATTCCTACCTCCTTACATACCATAGATATCCAATGTATTTCTACCTCTAATCATCACATTAGAATGTTTAGCAATTTGTGTGGACACAAGCAGGAGAATTACAGGTCCAGTGCCCTTCCCATCCACCCTGCACCGCCTGTGTATTTTGCTGTGCAAACTGTGAGCAGCTTTTCTGAACCATCCCCCCAAATCTAGGATTTAATAATCTGGAAAGAACTAAAATGGAAGAGAAAGAGGGGCAAGATTTGAGGACAGAGTGCTCTGAAATGGACCTTTGTAAGGGTGACTGTTTGTCTTTGTGAATAAAGAGAACACTGAGTCTAAAAGAAGCTATCATCTGCTGGGAGTTTCTCCCTAAAGAAACTAAATGTGCAGAGCCTAATCCCAGAGCTTTCACAGAGCCAATCGAAATCTTATTTGCAAACAACATCCCACACTGAAAATTTCTGAGACAATAACAAAATAAAAACAGACTTGCTGGAATCTACAAGAGCCCAAGTGTAAAAGAATTTGATGGCAGATTAGGAGCACATCCTACCCGCAATGAAATTAATGGTAAATTTCAGAGGAGCAATGGGAGCAGGATCTGGCCTTCCTTGCCCAGCTAGGATGCAGATTTCTGTGCACTGCATCTTGAAATGTCAGAACTTCACCTGCCTCTCTGCTGGGACACTGGGCTGAGCAGCTTTTCAGGAGCAAGAGATACTCTCTGCCTTCTCTTCACTGAGATTTTATATCAGTTCCTTCTTTGCTCGTTTCGTGAATCTAAAACTAAAAGTCATATAGACAGAGGGCCTGATTCTCCAGTGCCAGCCTCTCATGTTGTCCTTTACACCAGTGGACAGCGCATGTCAAAATGTTACCACTTGGAGTAGAAAGCATTTTACACTTCCTTTGCACTGGTGCAAGACACTCTTCAGTGACTTGTGTCTCTGTCTAATCAGCCCACTTGACACAGGTGTAAATGAAAAGAATGTGCAAGGCCCAGGGGAATCCAAACCAGAGGCTTTTTGAAGCAGAAAACAGAGAAAACAAACAAACAAACAAAAAATACCCATCTCCTATACGGCATAAAAGAAAATACAGTGCAAGGGCGTCCTCTTTGAATATATCTTGTGACTAATCAGTCTTTATCTAAGTAAGCTATTTCATACAATCATAACTAATTAACATCTACTACAATAGGAGAGCAAAGATTTTATGTTTGTAACTAACAATTGACTCTGCCAACATAACTCACATCAACTAGTACCTTAGTACCCCCTTGAAATCAACAGGTGTTTAGTAACCTAAATACCTATAAAAGTCTGTCCCTTAACCCCCAAGTTTTTTTTACAGTGGGCTAATGTGAAATAAGGTGCTACAGATCATGAGTAATGGTGAAAGATTTGTGCCTTGCACAGATGGTCTCTTGTATTTCAGACATATTCTTAACTCACTTTAAATATGGGAATCTTCATATTTAGTACACTATTATAACAAACCAATGAATCTGAATTCTCTTCACAGCTACCAGATGGTGTTACCAACATATAAAAACAGATTTAAAAATGTATTAAAACTAATGTTAAAATTATATAATACACAGGTTGAGAAAAGAGTGTCTGTACATCTGGGTATAGTGCTTAGATTATCCACTGTGATGGGGCAAGGCCAGATGGCTACAGTAAAGTAGTGAGGAACAGGTATGTTAGCCCCAGGCTAAACAAATCCCTGGTACCATAGTAACCAAATGGCAGTTGCTCCAGGTTAATCAAGACACCTGGGGCCAATTAAGATCCTTCTAGAAGGCAGTGGAGATAGCTACATTGATTGGGACACCTGAAGCCAATCAAGGGCTGGCTGAAACTAGTTAAAAGCCTCCCAGTTAGTCAGCGAGGTGCGCATGTGAGGAGCTGGGAGCAAGAGGTGCAAGGAGCTGAGAGTGAGGGTGTGCTGCTGGAGGACTGAGGAGTACAAGCATTATCAGACACCAGGAGGAAGGTCCTGTGGTGAGGATAAAGAAGGTGTTTGGCGGAGGCCATGGGGAAGTAGCCCAGGGAGTTGTAGCTGTCATGCAGCTGTTACAGGAGGCACTATAGACAGCTGCAATCCACAGGGCCCTGGGCTGGAACCCGGAGTAGAGGGCGGGCCCGGGTTCCCCCCAAACCTCCCAACTCCTGATCAGACACAGGAGGA
>NW_020664417.1:91805014-91806675 GCF_002925995.2 Terrapene triunguis | reverse complement strand
CCCGGGTTCCCCCCAAACCTCCCAACTCCTGATCAGACACAGGAGGAGTTGGCCCAGACTGTGGGTTCCACCAGAGGGGAAGATCACTGAGGTGAGAAAATCCGCCAATAAGCGCAGGACCCACCAAGGTAGAGGAGGAACTTTGCCACACCACAAATACAAAGTTTGTTTTTAAGTCATCTGATACATATAGTACATAATCAGCAATGACCCAAATGTAGATGAATACATTTAAGAATACGGTTTAGATATTAGCATCCAGGTATTCAGGTACATCACTCATGAAGAGTAGTACAGAGATTTGGTTGCGGAACGCAAAATATATGAATGAGTGGAGATTGTCCTTCAGTAATTGAGAATTAGGGTAGGTTGTCCATTTAGAAAATACAATCCATGAGGAAAGTATTTCCTGTGTCTAAATCTGGCAGATTCTTTCTGCATAACATCTCTAAGAGAGGGCCTTTCGTATCCACCCACACGGCCAAAACTCTCATCCAGGTTCTTGTCATCTAAAAGGTTTAGAAAACCTGGCCTATAACGAAGGTTAAAAAAACTGAGTATGTTTAATTTTGAGATAAGAAGACTCATGGTGGAGGGACCTGATCACAGTCTTAAAATATATTAAAGGCTGTTATAAAGAGAACAGTGATCCATTGTTCTCCAGCTCCACTGGAGGTAGGATGAGAAGTAACTGGCTTAATCTGCAGCAAGGGAGATTTAGGTTAGGTATTAGGCAGAACTTTCTAACTATGAAGATAGTTAAGTAGTGGTATACGTCACCAAGGGAGGCTGTGGAATCCCCATCACTGGAGGTTTTTAAGAACAGGTTAGAGAAACATCTGTCAGGGATGGTCTAGGTACGCTTGGTCTGGCCTCAGCACAGGGGGAATGTGTGGGAGGTTGGACTAGATGCAGGAGCGCCGCCAGCTGTTTTGCCGCCCTAGGTGGCGGAAGGTCCCGCCCCCGACAGAGGCGGCGGAAGGTCCCGCCCCCGAAATACCGACGACAACCGGGATGGCCGAAGATCCAGCCACCGCGGTCGCCGCCCCCCAAATGTTAATGCCCTAGGCGACAGCCTAGGTCGCCTAATGGGTTGTGCCGGCCCTGACTAGATGACCTATTGCGGGCCCTTCCAGCCCAACATTTCTTTTTCAATTACTGCAACATCTTTTTCACTGAGTTGATAACTGCAATTTTGTCCCATTCATATCCCTTTGAAATGCTGCTGCAAAAATCACTATCCTAGCCTGTCCCTTTGACCACATCACCCCTCTTTTTGTGTCCCTCCCTTAGTTCCCCCTTCTCTCTCTCTCTCATCAAACCAAGGCTACTTGTCTTCACTCTCAAGGCCCTTCATGGCCTATCACCACACTATCTATGATCTCTCAGTCACTACTGGGACATCAGTTCCCATCTCCCATCCGTCCAGGCTGCCACCCTCCATCACCCCCTTGTTTAATTTGCAAACAAGCATCTTCATGTTTTCTCCCATGCTGCACCTGATACTTGGGAGAAGCTCCCAGAAAACATCTGCAAAACTATTGCATTGTTCTCCCTCAAATCCCTCCTGAAATGTCTCCTTCGTTACAAGGACTACAGACAACTCAACAAGAGTCAGGCTGCTGTTGTGCTGAGACCATTGCCTGTCATGCTGACCAGTA
>NW_020664417.1:91765435-91805004 GCF_002925995.2 Terrapene triunguis | reverse complement strand
TACTGCCCCTGAGCGTGTCTAAATTCACTCTCTGCCAGGACTCAGGCATAGTAAGTGAAGTGGTGGGATAACAGGAACCATCCCTGAATGCTGCATTGCCGGCCCAGCCATTCACAAATCACAAGTCAGGGCCCAACACATCACAAGATTTGTATAAATACTAAATTATGGCTCCTTTTTACTTGCCTTCAGGATTTCCTTTTTTCAGACTTTGCTCCACAACCAAGTGGGCTGGAAACAATATTTTCTTAAAAGCGGAAATTGTCACATACTTACTTGACCCCAGGAGCTGGAACTTTAAAAAAACACTAAGTATGATGAGACTTACTCACCTTACTGTCTTGTATAAAAGGCCAATATCACCATTTACCTATCCATGGTAGAGGGGGAGGGATTAGGTCCATGTTCACCCCCTGTACTAATCCAGCACCATCTTCCTGAGGATCGCCAAGCACTTTACAAACACTAATCACGCCTCAGAGGCACACCCAGGGGGCATCACCTTCCCCATATTACAGAGAGAGAGGATGAGGCACAGACAAATTTAATGACCTATTCCTCTGCCACTGAAATAACTGGGAGTTTTGCCTTTGACATCAGCAGGACCAGGATTGGGTGCATAGGATCAGATCCCACAGCCCTTATTCACACAGGTCATCCCATTGAAATGGGAACTGAGAGTGCTCCGTACTGCACAAGATCCAGCCCACAACGATAAGCCAAAGGTCACACATTGGCAGAAACAGAAACAGACCCCAGGTCTCCTGTGCCTGACCCACAAGAGTACCCCCCTCCCCCAGGAGGATAAGTGAGCATCATGCACTGCGATGATGCACAGAAACCAGCTCTATGTACAGTCACACCTGGGAGGCCAGGATCCCACTCACATGGGCTGCTTTGCATGTGAACTCCCCAGTGACACTGCCCTGTTGCTCTGGAGGCTATAAAAGATTTTGTTCCACTCTCCACGGTTTATTGAGCAGCATCTGCCAGCTCAGACATACCAAGATGTTCTCCCAGACTCAGCTGATCTGGTTACTGGCGCTGTGGATTCCGGGTAAGAATCAGAACCGAACGGCACTTGCTAAAATGTACAATGATCCATTTAAATTTTAAAAATTCAAAACATTGTAGCTAGATTGGCCATTAAATAAGTAATTCATCACAGTTATGGCTTGACTATAACGATTGTGAACATCTTGTATTATATGATGCATTTCATACCATTCTATAAAGATGCAAATGTCAATCACTATTATTTATTGTTGCCCACTATCAATGATCTTTTCTCTGTATTTATTTTGATTTCATACTTAATCCAGGCTCCTATGGGCAGGTCACAATGACTCAGTCTCCAGAATCCCTCTCAGTGTCTCCGGGACAAAAAGTCACCATCAGATGTACAGCCAGTTCTAGCCTTGACAGCGACTATATCTCCTGGTATCAACAGAAACCCGGACAAGCTCCTAAGCTCCTTATCTATTGGGGCTCTACACTTGCCTCTGGAGTTCCAGCCCGGTTCAGTGGCAGTGGGTCTGGCACCGATTACACTCTCACAATCAGCAGCGTTGAAGCCGATGATGCAGGAGATTACTATTGTCTGCAGGCTGAGAGCTCACCTCTCACAGTGATACAGACCAATACAAAAACCTCCCCGCTCTGGGTGTCTGCAATAGCAGATTTCTGTGAAGATCATCACAGCGTCAGTGTAGCTGCTGTACAGTGACTTAGGGCTCAGTGCTCCGTGTCAGCATCCAGGGCTCCTCACTGCAACACCCTTCTCTGTACCTCCCCTTTACTCCCCACCACCAACATACAATTAACCAAACATCTTCCTTGGGAAACCCAGATACCTCTGCTCTAATGGGAGCACAGAAACCACCTGATGGCCTGGAAGAAAACCCCATCCTGTTCAGACTGTGCCGACTGGATCGGGGTGCTGTTTGGCTGAGCATTAGCAGTTCAGAGATAATAATGTATACAAAACCTCCCGGCCAATGGGTGTTGCTGGAAGCGGCGGCCAGCACGTCCCTGCGGCCCGCTCCACTTCCTGCAGGTCCGATTGGCCGTGAATGGCGAACCGTGGCCACTTGGAGCTGTGGGCGGCCATGCCTGCAGACAGTCAATGTAAACAAATTGTCTCACGGCCTGCCAGAAGATTACCCAGGTGGGCCGCCTACAGCCCACGGGCTGCAGGTTGCCCACCACTGGTCTAACAGCCTTGGTAACTAACACTGACCTCCGTTTAACAGGTGCCTTTTGTAATACAGGTGTGTTCCTAAAGCATTTCACCTGTGTATCTTACTCTCCATATTGTGTGAATAATACAGCCAGCAGCTCTGCAGAAAAGGACCTGGGGTTACAATGGACAAGAAGCTGGATATGAGTTGACAGTGTGCCCTTGTTGCCAATAAGGCTAAAGGCATTTTGGCCTGTATAAGTATGGACATTGCCAGCAGATCGAGGAACGTGATCGTTCCCCTCTATTCGACATTGGTGAGGCCTCATCTGGAGTACTGTGTCCAGTTTTGGGCCCTACACTACAAGAAGGATGTGGAAAAATTGGAAAGAGTGGAGGCAGGGCCGGCTCCAGGGTTTTGGCTGCCCCAAGCAGCCCCCCCAAAAAAAAGCCGCGATCGCGATCTGCGGCGGCAATTCGACGGAAGGCCCTTCGCTCTGAGCGAGGGACCATCCGTCGAATTGCCGCCGAATAGCTGGACGTGCCGCCCCTCTTCCGAGCCGCTGCCCCAAGCACCTGCTTGCCAAGCTGGTGCCTGGAGCCGGCCCTGAGTGGAGGGCAACAAAAATGATGGGGGCTGGAGCACATGACTTATGAGGAGAGGCTGAGGGAACAGGGATTGTTTAGTCTGCAGAAGAGAAGAATGAGGGGGGATTTGATAGCTGCTTTCAACTACCTGAAAGGGGGTTCCAAAGAGGATGGATCTAGTCTGTTCTCAGTGGTACCAGATGACAGAACAGGGAGTAACGGTTTCAAGTTGCAGTGGGGGAGATTTAGGTTGGATATTAGGAAAAACTTTTTCACTAGGAGGGTGGTGAAGCACTGGAATGGGTTACCTAGGCAGGTGGTGGAATCTCCTTCCTTGGAGGCTTTTAAGGTCAGGCTTGACAAAGCCCTGGCTGGGATGATTTAGTTGGGGATTGGTCCTGCTTTGAGCAGGGGGTTGGACTAGATGTCCTCCTGAGGTCCCTTCCAACCCTGATAATCTATGATTCTATGATGACATTTACCTCCTTTTGAGGGCCGGCATGAGGCCTATGAATTACTGAAGTGAAAGTAAAAACAATGAGGAGTCCTTGTGGCACCTTAGAGACTAACATATTTATTTGGGCATAAGCTTTCATGGGCCATAACCCACTTCATCAGCTGCATGGAGTGAAAAATACAGTAGTAAGGTATAAATATTCAGCACATGAAAAGATGGGATTTGCCTTACCGAGTGGGGCATCACTGCTAATGAAGCCAATTCAATCAGGATGGATGTGGCCCATTCCCAACAGTTGACAAGAAGGTGTGAGTATCAACAGAGGGAAAATTCCTTTTTGTAATTGACAGAGCCAGAAGGGTACCCAGAAATCACCTACTACAGTACAGGCCCAATAAAGAAAGTAACAGAACGCCACTAGCCGTCACCTACAGCCCCCAACTAAAACCTCTCTAGCACATCATCAAGGATCTACAACCTATCCCGGAGGACAATCCCTCATTCTCACAGACCTTGGAAGACAGGCCAGTCCTCACTTACAGACAGCCCCCCAACCTGAAGCAAATACTCACCAGCAACTACACACCACACAACAGAAACACTAACCCAGGAACCAGTCTCTGCAACAAACCCCATTGCCAACTCTGTCTGCATATCTATTCAAGGGACACCATCATAGGACCTAACCACATCAGCCACACCATCAGGGGCTTGTTCACCTGCACATCTATTAATGTGATATATGCCATCATGTGCCAGCAATGCCCCTCTGCCATGTACATTGGCCAAACCGGACAGTCTCTACGCAAAAGATTAAATCGACACAAATCAGACATCAAGAATTGTAACATTCAAAAAGCAGTAGGAGAGCACGTCAATCTCCCTGGACACTCAATAACAGATTTAAAAGTGGCCATTCTTCAACAAAAAATCTTCAGAACCAGACTTCAATGAGAAACTGCAGAATTAGAATTAATTTGCAAACTTGACACCATAAAATTAGGCCTGAATAAAGAATGGGAGTGGCTGGGTCACTACAAAACGTAATTTTCCCTCTGTTGATACTCACACCTTCTTGTCAACATGGCTACCCCCTGAAGTGAAAGTCCCACCTTATCTGCAGACTGTAAATTTCACCTCATATTAACAATGATGTTGATTCTTCTAGTCTTGCCACCAGATGGCAGCACACAAGCATAAAACTCAACCAAACTGCTGTAATATTTGAAATGTTGTGTATAACCTTAAATGGCTTCCATAACCCTAATGTAACAACCACTGACGTTCTAATTAACAGTACACAAATCAATTCTCCAAGTTAAAACTCTGATCCTCTGACAAACCCAGTTCTCTTTCTGTTCAACTTCAATATCAGCTCCAAATATCCCAAAGGGCAATGTGCTCAAGACTTCCACAAACAGGAACAAAAACCAAAGTGACTCCAGTGCAATACATATATGATGGATGATGCCAGTATATACAGATATATACCAAAGGGTTTTCCAGTCCATGAATATAAAAGGAATAAATCATGCAGGAGATGACTCCACCATTGATTCATAGGGGAGAATGACATAAGAAAACTCTCTCTTCTAACACACCCATTGCTATTCAACACCTGAGACCAACCCTTCCCAACCTGGGTGCCTGAAGTTAGGCTACTAAATCTGTATGGACACTTGATTTCCACAGCTGCTGAGCACCCACTAACTGCACTGAAATCCATGGAAGCTGAAGATGCTCAGCCCCTTTGAAAAAATGAGGCCATTTTTACTTCTGTGCCAAATATGGATTTAGGGGCCTTAATTTAGGCACCCACCAGGGTATGATCATTTTGGCCCAAATGAAGATATGTTAAAATAACAGCTCCCAAACAGAGAATATGCTCAGTAAACTAACCACAGCTCGATGTGGTTTTACATATTCAAGCCTTTGTCAATGTTGACCAAGAGATTTCGTTGGCACATGAGTGGATCTTGGCACAGACAGACAGTGTTGTTCTCGAGCAGCTGTGTTTTTTTCTGTGCTGCATCTATCCTTTACTTTTATTTTATTTTCCACTCCACGTTATGGGTCTAATGAGTGCAAAGGCCGTGGTGTTTTTTTGGTTTAACAACCTACCTTAGATAATCCCTGGATTTCTTTTTTGCCTGTTCCTCTGATGCTGTCTCCTCTCCACTTTGGCAAAGGGATGGGAATTTTATCCATCATCTCAACCACTCCTCCAGTCCAGTTTTCCTGCCTGACCTCAGATGGACCAGGGATTCTGCCTGCCTGAGGAAAGAGCTATAATTTAGCCCTAAAGCTGACAACAATAATCACTCACTTACCACCTAACAAAGGAGCATCTCATTCTTTGATTCCTTTAACCTTCTCTCTTTTCTGTTATCCATGTCCCTTTGTGTTTGGTTGAGGAAGCTGTCTTTGTTACTAAACTCAGAACACTTTGCTTGCAGCCCTCTGCAGTTAATATTTTCATAGGAAAATATGAGTTTTACAATCAGCTCTATATAATACTGTCTGTGGGGTGCAAAATGTAACATCACATTCTCCAAAAACCATGACATAGGCCCCTTTCTTATCATTTTGACAGGGCTCAGTCTTTCGCAGTTGCTCATCTTGCCTGGTGGGCTTTCTTATGCAAGGTCTCACAGGGTTCAATTATGATGTGTTATCTGGTATATTAATCTACTAGGGGAGGGAATAAGGCAGTAAGAGCTGAGGTGTCTTCTGTGTATATATGACTGTGACCGGAGGTTCAGGGGAGCCAGCTGAGGTCACTCAATTAGGGTGAACTGCAAAGAATGGGACAGGCAATCCCCAAAGCTGGTGGATATTCCAATACTTAGATTTACCAAGCCAGCACAAAACGGCTTCTATTATATCTCATTTGTTACTCAGAAGTCAACAAAATGGTTCCCTTAAAGAAACCCAGCCCCAGGCCTCCACCTAGACACCCAAGTCAGGTATGATGAGGATTTCTAAAAATCTTATTCATCGTATAAAAAAGTTCTACCAATCCCAAAGGATTGGACACATTACCTCCCAGGTTAATGAATATTCCAGACTTACAGCCAATTCTTATTAACTAAACTAAAATTTATTAACAAAGAAAAGGGAGAGAGAATTGGTTAAAAGAACAGTATACATACAGACACGAGTACAAACTTGAGATTCAGATTTGTAGCAGAGATGGAGAGTTTTGTAGATGCAAAGAGTTCTTTCAGAATTAGTCCATAGGTTATAGTCCAGTGTTTATATTCAGGGTGGTCCAGTCAGAACTGGGATCTCAGTCTTTATGGCTTAGGCTTCCCCTGCATGAAATTGCAAGCAGATCTGAGATGACAGGATCAGGACTCAAGGGTCCTTTATACAATTCCAGGCCTTCTTTGACAGTTGGGAGTCCTTAGGCCAATAATAGGCAATCAGGGCAATTTTGAAGTAGGTCTATTTCCTAAGCATCATGGGTAATTAGCTACACGAATTAACATGAGGCAATTGCCTGTTTTTCCACCATTTGCAGATGATTTGCTATACATTTGAGAGATGCATACAGCAATATCCTGTGTTCATTTAAACATTCATTTAAGATGTTCTTTTGATCTCTGAATTAACAGAATACAGCATAGATAGGGACTGTTTGATGATATTGTTGACTTCTACCAATATATATGTAAATACACCAAAACACAAACATTATATCCCCATGTGTTTTTTAAGAGTTGAATTTGAGTCATTTATCCTGCAGGATGCTTAACACTTTCTGGTCATGCGTCACAATGACAAACACTTTAATGTTATAATTTAGCAATTAGTGTACAGTTAATACCCAGAGGCCCCACCCAGAATTGGGATCCCAGCCCCTAGACAATGTATAAACACATTCCAAGCATCAGAGTAGGGCACTACAGATGGAAGCCTGGGGGTTCTCACAAGGAAGGACGATGACCAACCAAACTAGACACTGCAAGAACGAGCGAGGTAGGAGGAGAACCAGGACAAGGTGACATCATGAAAACCTAGGGAGGACAAGATTTCTGTGATGTGTGTGGAGATCAACAGGGTCAAATGCAGCCAAGACATCAAGGACCATGGGCATGGAGATTGGGCCAGGAAAAGGCGGAGAGCAGTTTATGCAGCAGAAAGGGCAGAAACCAGATCAGATGGGAGCTGGAGAAGAGGAATTGGAGACAACAGCTATAAATGGCCATTCAATGATCTTAGGGAGGAATGGGATGGGCGGCATTGCAACCAACCATAGTAACAAGTTTAATCTCTTAAAGTTAAAACCCGTTATAGCCAACATGGGGGAATTCTTTACTAGACCTCGTTTTAACAGATAAAGAGGAATGGAGCACAAAACTAAAAATGTACAGTAGCTTAGGGACAAGTGATCTTGAATTGATCATATTTATAATGTTCAAGCAGAATGAAGTCCAGACTGGTTATATATACACTTGGTACTTTAACAGAGCCAATATCACAAAGTTGAATACCATTATGAGCCAAATCAGGCAAAAGGAAGAATTTAATCAGAAAAATGTGAATGATCATTGGGAATCATTTAAGAACACCTTACTAGATGCCCATATAGTCACAATCCTACAATTGAGAAAGAAGGCTTCACTACTTAAAAAAACTGACCTGTTTTAGAGGGGGAATTGAACGCAACTATAAAAAAATTAAATAAAAATATATAACAAATAGAAAGTAAGGAGCTGATGACTATAAATCCGAGTTAGGAATTGTAGAAAATTAATAAAAGAAGCAAAGGGATATAATTAGAAATCTATGGTCACCACAGTTAAGGACAATAAGCAAGTTTTTTTTAAAATATATTAGGAACAATAAGAATTCTGAGAATAATATTGGTCCATTACTAGATGGAAATAGTAGAATTATCAGTAATAATACAGAAAAGTTTGAAGGGTTCAATAAATAGTTCTGTTCCATATTTGGGGAAAACAGATGATATCGTTTCATTGTATGTTAATAACACTTTCCATTCCACTAGTATCTCAGAAGCCATGTTATACAGAAGCTACTAAAGTTAAACATTTGTAAATCAGCAAGTCCAGATAATTTCCATCCAAGAGTTTTAAAAGAGCTTGCTGAGGAGATTGCTGAACCCTTAATGTTGATTTTTCAAAAAGTGTTGGAGCATTGGGGAATTTCCAGAAGACTGGAAGTCAACCAATGTGAACCAATTTTTAGAAAGGGTAAAAGGGATGATCCGGGTAATTATAGGCCTGTGAGCCTGATATCGATCCCATGCAAGATAATGGAGCAGCTCATACAGGGCTTGATTAACAAAAAATAAAGGAAGGTAATGTAATTAATGCAAATCAACATGGGTTTGTGGAAAATAGCTCCTGTCAAATTAACTTGGTATCTTTTTTTTTAATGCGATAACAAGAATGGTTGATAAATGTAATTATGTTGTAATATAACTGGACTTCTGTAAGGCATTTGACCTGGAACCGCAAAACATCTTGATTTAAAAAAATAGAACTGTATAAAATTATCATGGCATACATTAAATGGATTAAAAACTGGCTAACTGATAGGTCTCAAAATGCAACTGTATATTGTGGAATCATCATAGAGGGGGTGTTTTTCCAGTGGGGTCCCACAGGGCTTGGTTCTTGGCCCTTTGTTAATTTTAATTTTTTATCAATGACCTGGAAGAAAACATAAAATCATCACTAATAAAGGTTAGATGACACAAAAACTGGTGGAGTGTAAATAATGTAGAGGACAGGGAACTGACACAGAGTGATCTGGATTGTTAAGTAAACTGGGCACAAGCAAACAATTCACATTTTAATATGGCTAAACGTATAATCAGCTGAACATGAGCTCCCAGTGTGACGCTGGAGCCAAAAAAGCTAAAGTAATTCTGGGATGTATGAACAGGGGAATCTGAAGTAGGAGTAGGGAGGTTATTTTACCTCCATATTTGGCCCTGGAGTGACCACTGCTGGACTAGTCTCCAGTTCTAGTAGCCACACTTCAAGAAGGATGTTGATTGGAGATGGTTCAGAGAAGAGCCACGAGAACGATTTAAGAATTAGAAAATCTGCCTTATAATGACAGATTCAAAGAGCTCCATCTACTTAGCTTTACAAAGAAAAGGTTAAGGGCTGACTTCTCACACTCTATAATAATTGACTCCGCAATCTAGCCCAGAAAGGTTTAACATGATCCAATAGCAGGAAGTTGAAGCTAGACAAACGCAGACTGGAAATAAAGTGTAAATTTTTAACGGTGACAGTACTTAACCATTGGAACAATTTACCAAGGGTCATGGTATATTCTCCATCACTGACCATTTTTAAATCACACTTGGATGTTTTGTCTAGAAGCTCTGCTCTAGGAATTATTTTGCGGAAGTTCTATGACCTGCATTATGCAGGAGGTCAGACTAGGTGACCAAAATGGTCCCTTCTGGCCTTGGAATCTATGAATTTATTACCTCCCTGTCTGTATTCAATGACAGACATTACAAGGGAATCTGTCAATTATAATAATATGTAGTCCTTAAGCAGACCTGCAATTTTTCAAAGCACTGTGTAAAGATGAACTAATTAATGAACTAATTAACTAGCATCCTAATAATCAATGCGTGAAATTGCTCTCTGAGTGAACACTGGGATCAAAGCACTAAATAAGCCATGAGAGTTGGATGTTACTAGTGACACAGACACCGGATGCCACTGAGCTTGTGAACAAACTGAGCCCAGTGCTGGGCTCCTTGATCAGGAAAAGCTCCAGGACACTCTGGGCCCACTGATTGTAAAGACCATCCCCTGCCTGACCCATCTGGGCATCCCTCACTGCCAGGAATGGGAGATGCGTTACCAGACTGAGGTGTAAACGTGGCCCTGGGTCTGCAGAGGGAATGGACATTTACACAGAGATGCTGCTTTGCATATTTCCACCCGAGTGACAGTTCCTGGCTGTTCAGAGCAGATATAAATGTCACCTTCATACTTTGTGCTTCTGAACTTGGTATCTGTCACTCCTCACGTATCAAGATGATCTCCCAGACTCAATTTCTCTGGCTTCTTGTGTTCTGGATTCAGGGTAAGAACAACCACACAGGAGGATTTGTTTAAAAGAAAAGTTATAATATTTTTCTAGGATTTAAATACTAAAATATTTCCCTTTCCAGCAATCATTCCTAGCAGCATTTACAGTGTTAGCAGAAAGAGAGCTCCAGGCTAAACTCCTAGAGATGCAGCTTTGTAGTGTTAATTATTCTGATATTGAAGGATTTTACATTTCTTTTTATACCAATTTTTTTCTCCAATCCAGACTCCAGTGGGCAGATTGTGCTGACTCAGACTCCAGAATCCCTGGCAGTGTCTCCTGGTGACAGAGTCACCATCAACTGCAAAGCCAGTTCCAGTGCTAGCAGCTGGATGGCCTGGTACCAACAAAAATCAGGACAAGCTCCTAAGCTTCTTATCTATGCTGCTACCTCCCGTTACACTGGGGTCCCAGACCGGTTCAGTGGCAGTGGGTCTGGCACTGATTTTACATTCACAATCAGCCGGGTTGAAGCAGATGATGCTGGAGATTATTACTGCCAGCAGTATAACAGTGACCCTCTCACACAGTGATACAGACCAGCACAAAAACCTCCCTGCTGTTTAGATTCAGACTCACACTCAGTATTTCAGGTGCTTCCTGTGCAGTTACATTGTTATCTCTGCTCCCCTGCAGTAGGGTGGGTGGATGTGTCAGACTTCAGTCACCGCCCTCCACACACAAGAACTTCTGGTCCTTACAGGTGCTCACACCGTGGGTTCAGATTTGCTCTTATGGGCTGCATCCAACTTCCTACTGACAGCAGGTTACAATCCAAGCACCTTTCTACTGACTTGACGAAATACCTCAGCTTTGTAAAGCATCCACACTGGAAAACGGCAATCGTCTAATCCTAACAGCCTGTGCTCAGAGTAAAAGACACTATCTCATCCAGCGTCTTCTGTTCAGTTAGTTTTGCTCATTAGAACATCTGCTTCATGTATAGAACCATCTAAACATCTGCTACGCCCGCTTCAGTGTCAATAATTACATCAGCCTTTGATGTTTTCTCTCTTAGTTACTACTAGGTGGACTAGAGTCGAAGAACCTCAGTTCGTTTTTCAGTCCTCCATAAAAGTGCAGCATGCTTGATACAATTAATAGTAAAAAATAAGAAACCAGTGCAAGAAGAAAAGACGGGCTCGTTCCTAAAGAACAGAAACAATATTTGATTCCAGAATGCCCTGGTACACCCATACAGTGGCCATCTCAGAGAGTAGGGGAAACAAGGAGAGAAAAATGAAAGGAGAAAGAGAGGGAAGGGCAGCTTTAAAGTCCACCCAGGATAAAGAGGCAGAGCAGCTGACTTAAAAAGTCCACCGAAGTGACATTCTAATCTGAATCAGGTGATTTCCTGTCCAGGTCCCCAGCTGGTGCAAATCAGCAGAGCTCTGTTGATTTCAGTGGAACTACACTGACCTAAACCAATGGGCATAACCTGTGCATTTATGAACAGTGAATCTCTTCAGAGATTCTTGTCCTTTCAGTCTCTGAAGGTCTCTCACCAATCAGCCACAGAGAGACCCAGTAATCCAGTTCACAGAACGTCTAACTGTAATAAAATCCCACGTACTGAAGATTTCTTATAGCTGGCTTTTCTTGTAAACCCCACTAAAGAAATTACAGCCCATCTTCACACTGAGCACGCCAGTCCAAAACAGCAGAAGCAGCTGTAAAAACCAATTTTCCACAGCTGTGTGCAAGATTCATTCCATAGAGCGAGGATCCAATCATATTATTTTAAAAATTAAACCAGGGCCAAAATTCTTGTTTCAATGGGCCACATCCCCTGCTGGTGTAGATCAAGACAGCTCCACTCACGTTAATGGAGCTCCCTTTATATGAAACAGCACAATCAGCTCAATGGCTTTGCTAATTACTACTGTATGAGAGCATTTACTGGAAGACAGCTCTGTCAGCTAAGATGTTTAACACTAGAGTGGAAAGTAACTCTGCAGAGGTCTTTATATCTCTGATGTCTATGATATTATAAAGTTTGGGCTACGATGGAGATTTTAAAAGCTTGGCTGAGGTCAGTCATGAATGTAACTAGGCTCTGTTATATTTTTATTTTCCTTCTTAGACTCAAGAATGCATCACAGAAATAACTAAACGGGGATGTGGATGTTGTAGAAAGGAGCAGTGTGACAGAGGATTTTAGTGTCATTTGAAAGGGTCCGTTTTCATTTTCTCCGGACTGTGCTTGATTAAATTCTGCTCTAGACGCAAACCCTGGCTTCTGATGATCCACAAATATCAGCATTTTCAGCATATACCCTACACCTCAGAGACAATTTACATTGCTCAGTCTCTGCATATTCATACCCCAGTGTCATTTTATTCATGCTCTGAGCAAGGATTATAAATCTGTCCGATTGTACTTCAGATTTCACTGCAGGGCTCTGAGCTCCTGGTCACTCAGCATGGCCAATGTAATTCCATATGAAAAGCTTTTCTTGATGTTATTTTTCTGGGTTGGAGGTAGAAGAATGAAAATATGAACACTGAGAACAGTCTGTTGAGTTATGCAATGTAACACACAATTACTGCTATCTTTAACTTCTAGTAGATTTAAAGTACATTTCACAATATTGTCAATGCTGTGTATTTTCTTTCTACTTCTAGCGATTTCAGGCTGGATGATTTCAGAATCAACAAGCTGGTTTGACTTTGATCTGATACTATTGAGTACATGTCTAATAAGGAGTATCTTGGAGGGTTCAGTTTAAAGGAGAGAGCTAGATCCCAACCTCCTGCATAAACTCCTGAATTATCTGGGTGTCACTGCACTTGGACTAGCTGGACCCTGCTCATTTCTCTTCCAGATCCCAACCCACACAAGATGGACTAACAAAAGCCACAGGAAAACAGATACAACTTCCTGCTTATCAGTCAGTTTGGCAAAGCAATAAATACTTGGTGATGTGGGGTAGACTCTATACACTGTAAATGCCGGACTGTAGACCACTATCAGCATGGAGACCATAGCTGAACAGATTCTTTCATTATACTGACATGCCAGCTGTGCTATAGTTAAGGTTGAGCTGTGCTTTCTGTTTAGTCAGCTCTTAGTGAACGAGCAAACACTTGGCTCAGGGGATGTGTTGTTGATCTGGTCTCATACTGCGCATCCCCCAAATAATCCCTGCCCCCTGGCCAGCGCCACCATATCAAGTAGGAACACACGTCATTGTGTTGATATCTGACTATGGGCCGTTCAGGACTGCATGAGATCCCCAAAATGGAATCCCAGGGAGATGGCATGGTCTAGTGGTTAATGCAAGAACTGAGAGTCAGGAGAATTGGGATCTAACCCCAGCCTGGTCTCTAACTCACTCACTAACCTTGGCCAAAACACAACTTCTACATGCCTGGGTTTTCCATCTATAAAAAACAGATGTGGTAATTTCCTTCCCTTAACGGGTGTTGGAAGACATGATTTGTTAATGTTTTTAAAGCATTTTTAAATGTTAGTGCACAGTGCAAGGGATTATTAACTGAAATACAACTTTTTATTTTATTTTATTTTGCTTCTTATGCATGAAAGCATAAAACAGTGGACTTCAATCCATTAATGGAGATGTTCTATACAGTTTACTGCGCTTGACCTAAACCAGATCCATCATTACCACTATTCAAAATTGGATTGGACAGAGCACTGGAGACCATGCAAAGGCATAAGAGAGGCTAAAATTCCTATTGAAATTTTCTACCTTTCTCTCCAATGATTCTACTATCCTGGAGCTGCTGGGGGGAGCTGAATGTTTTGGCTTGTACAGTATCTTTAATAACATGTACACATTAAAGAATGAACTTGGCTGTTTGTAGAAAGGAGCCCTCTGATTAGAAACATGCCAAGCTAAACCTAAAAGGACTTCCATGTCCTTTCTCAGGATTGTGTTGTAATTTTTCTGGGCTTATTTTAAAATAGCCCCTGGGAGGGGGTGGTTTAAGAAAAGAAACATTTCCAGACTACCCTGAAACTCAGAGGCAATTTACATAGCTTGGTCTCTTTGCATTTTCACACCAAAGTGCCATTTCCTCACTGCTCTGAGTGGGGTTATACCTCTACCAGGTTGTATTATAGATTTCACTGCAGGGCTCTGAGCTTCTTGTCACCCAGAAGAGTCAAGATGATTTTATACATATGCCTTTTCTTTTTTTTTCTGGGTTCAGGGTAAGAAAGAACAAAAAGATGAAGTTTTAAAAAGGCAGGTGGGTTTATCTGGTGTGGGACACAATTCGTAGCACCAATAATCATGTGAAATTTACATTTTAAAAATGTGGCATGCGCAGATTTTATGTTTCTAGACACCAGTGGAGAGACTGTGATGACTCAGTCCCCAGCATCCCTTTCAGTTAGTGAAGGTAAAAGTGTTACTATCAGTTGCAAAGCCAGTTCACGTGTTACTGCTGACATAGCCTGGTACCAACAAATGTCTGAAAAAGCTCCTAAACCCATTATCTATTAAGCTTCTTCTTGCCCTACGGTGGTTCCAGCCCGGTATAGTGGCAGTGGATATAGCACTGATTTCACATTCTCTGTCACATTTGTGTAATATTGATAGTACTATCTTCCATGGCCCTTGGATAGAAGAGGAAAGATTATAATGGAAAGAGATAACATTTTTGAAGGAAGGTGAAAACAGGAAAAGGGAGGAGAGGAGAGGAGAGGAGAGGAGAGGAGAGGAGGAATTGTCAAGGCCAAAATGATTAGCACCCAGACGATTCGCTCCATACTGGATTGAAGCTGCATGCATCTGATATAGAGCCTGATTATCTGGGAGGGATATAATAGAGGTCTATAAAATCATAACTGGTGTGGAGAAAGTGAGTGAGGAAGTGTTATTTACCCCTTCACATAACACAAGAACCAGGGGGGTTACCCAATGAAATTAATAGGCAGCAGGTTTAAAAACAAAAACAAAAAAAGTCCAAAATTATGATGGGGTACTAAAAAGAAGAAGATAAGTTCATGGAGGACAGGTCCATCAATGGCTATTAGTCAAGAAGGTCAGGGAGGCAAACCTGTGATTTGAGTGTCCCTAAGCCTCTAGCTGCCAGATGCTGGGACTGGAAGTCAGGGGATGGATCACTCAATAAATTGCCCTGTTCTGTTCCTGTGCTCTGAAGCATGTGGCATTGGCCACTGTCAGAAGACAGAATGCTGGGCTGGATGGACCATTGGTCTCACGCAGTATGGCCATTCTTATATAGAGGCCAAGCACCTACAGCTTCTATTCACTTGTACTGGGGATGCTGGTGCTCAGCACATCTGTAAATGAGGCCCTAGGTTCTTTAGCTCTTCTATAGCGAGAGCTCTCAGGCTAATAGACACACCTTGGGGGTGATGTTGTGGGGAAGCCCAGCCATTTGGGAATCCCTGCTTTGTCTAAGAAAGACAAGGTGTCTTCCTAGGGCATGAAATCAATGACATCCAGAGTGTGTTCAGAGGGAGAGGGTAAAATGAAGGCCCATGCCCAGACTCCGGTGGCACAGCCCAAGTGAATATTTAGGAGAGACCTGTCAAATCTGGTCAAATATAAGCAAGATCTGCAAAGACATCTGTATATATAGCATCTGAATCTAGGAAAACACAATATCATTGTAAAATAGAAGAGCAGCAGGAAATAAGCCAAATATGAACATTTCACATCTCTGGGCTGAAACTAAAAGTGCAGTAAATTTACATGCATTTTGCATAGGGGTGAGGTGTCCTCACTGAGCTGCTGAGCACATATAAACATTTCATTTTCCACGGCTCACTTATGAACGAGCTTTTCCAACCACGGTCAGGCAAGATGATCTCACACACGCCCCTTCTCTGGCTGCTGGTTCTCTGGATTCAGGGTAAGAAATTAATAAATACAATTTTTGAAAATGTCACACATCAGTGTGACAGATCAGAAATGCTGTCAGTCCAACTTATTTAATTAATATTCTACTGTTGTATTTTAGTATAAATTCACATTGGAAAATTCAAACTGTGTTTCAGCGTCTGAACACTTGTCATCTCCAGCATTGTGTCATTGTTCATTCCCTTCCCATCTTCTCTCTTTATCCAGACTCCGCTGGGCAAATTGTGATGACTCAGTCCCCGGAATCTCTGGCAGTGCCAGTGGGAGGGAGAGTCTCTATCAACTGCAAAGCCAGTACGAGCATTGGCAGTTACTTACACTGGTACCAACAGAAACCTGGACAAGCTCCCAAACTTCTTATCTACCGCGCTAGCACCCTCCAGTCGGGGGTCCCAGCCCGGTTCAGTGGCAGTGGGTCTGGCACTGATTTCACATTCACAATCAGCAGCGTAGAAGCTGATGATGCTGGTGATTATTACTGCCACCAGACTAGCAGCTTACCTCTCACAGTGATACAGACCAATACAAAAACCTCCCTGCTCTCTGCAGCGTGCATTGCAGTTACTGCTTCCTGCAGATACAACTGTCAATTTTTCACATTTTATGAAGTGCGAAGGAAGAGCGTAACGTTTTTCATCTCTGAACACACAGCCAAAAGGAGAAAGCTGAAAGAGCTAAATTGTTTGAATAATCACATAGATACTAGAATTTACAGATGCCTGAGATTTACTACAGTTTATGCTGCTTTATTCCCAGTCTTGAACCCCAGTGCAACAGACACACTTACTTGAGTTTCAATACAAGTCATTCCAAACAGCTGTTACACCTTCTATCTTTCAGTCTTGAATGTTTCTATCTTCTAGCAAAATGACTTAATTCCGTTACAGAGCGCTGATAAGAAACAGGAATTCTCATATGGTGAGAAATTCCAAATTTTGGGAAGGTGGAGGGGGGCTTGTTGTGAATCGGCATGACAATTTGAAATTTCAACATTTCCTGTGATATGGAAATTCCAAAATTTCATTTTGGGAAAAATCAAAGCAATGTTTCATTTTGATTTAAACTTCATCTACTTGACCTTTATGTTATCAATATAAAATATAACATGTCAAAACGATTACAAAATCAAAACACTTGAACCACATTCAAAGGAAATGTTCTGATCTTGTCAAAATGAATCATTTTTATCATTTTCAGAATAACTGATGCATTCCCAGAGTATGTTTGGATTTTGTCAAATCCACATTTTTTGAAGGAAAGCTGTTCCATCAGAAAAAATTCAACTTGCTCTACTATTGTAAATACATTTCTACAATGGCCTGGGTGTCTCCTTTCACTGGAATAGATCCTCACTAAAATCCCACTGGAAAGGTTTCAATCATTATTAACCTAGGGAAATTATACTAATCTAGGGATTTGTAAATGGCTGTGTCTACTGTTTGCAGAGTAGGGTAAGACTTTGTGGTCCAGATTCTCCCAGACCTGTCCAGATTCTCCAAGACCGAATGCAGCTGAACCCTGAGACACAAGCAGGCACACATAGGATTTTCAACAGAGTTGGGGATGGGGGGAGGCTGGATGTGGAAGCTGCAGAGGAAGGATATGGCCCAATGGGCAGGGCAGTAGGGGCAGCCACACAGAACATGCTTGGCCTGTTCCAGAACAGCATTGATTGCGAACATACTCAGACGGATTCTGGTTAGCACAAGCCAGCAGGAGCCAAGGAAGGTGGTGTTCAGTCAGCTTCCTGGGGGCTGCTGGGCTGGCCACACCCACCCAGAAGAGGTAGCTGCTGGGGTCGGAGCGGGCACGGTAAAAGGGCTAGAAGGAGAGAGGTCTGGAGGTCCCCCTGCTCCTCTCACACAGTTCCCTGCAACTCTCAGGCTTGGGCACCTACCAGGTCACAGAGGTAGAGGGGGTAGGGGCACGGACACAATGGGAAGTGCTGGAGCCTGGCACGCTGATGCCACTTTTCAACTTTTCTGTGCTGCACTTGCACTCAAAATCTGAGCATGCTTGGGTGAGCTCTTCCCAAACCTCATTTTCAGCCTGCCTGTGTGCACCCTTCAAGCCGTCGAGAACATCCATCATTCTGGAGGTGCAAAGTGCATGCAGCCACTGGTGCCGCTGCAGAGAAGCACGGAGCTGCTGGCGCCACTGCTTTTAGTAACCTGGCCCTTAAATAAAAGGAAAATGTGTTATAAGATTAATGAATTCAAAAGGGGGGAGGGATAGCTCAGTGGTTTGAGCGTTGGCCTGCTAAACCCAGGGTTGTGAGTTCAATCCTTGAGGAGGCCATTTGGGGATTTAGTTGGGGATTGATCCTGCTTTGAGCAGGGGGTCGGACTAGATGATCTCCTGAGGTCCCTTCCAACCCTAATATTCTATGATTCTATGAAACAGACTCAGCTGATTGGATGTAAACCCACACACAGTAAATGGCTGAATGATTTTAGCTCTTCTTACTTGTGTTACAACCTGCAGCCTGCTCGGTTACTCTTCATTAATCAAACAGCTGTTGTTACCCCCTGTGTTTGTCAAGCTAACTCTGGCTGCTTTACCATCTGAACCATGCAAATATGTTGTAGTTAATACAGCCAATGACAGACTGAAACCATCAATCGGACAGCTCAAAGCTCCTCCCTGGTATTAACATCTGCTCATTTACATAACTGGGCTCTTTTTGCATATTCACACATGGCTGATGGTCCCTCACTGAGCTGCTGAACACATAAATGGTTCCATTTCCATGACATGCTTCACTGACAAACATTTACAGCCACACAGAAGCAAGATGATCTCAAAGATTCCCCTTCTCTGGCTGCTGCTTTTCTGGATTCAGGGTAAGAAACAGACAATGTTCAAAGAATTAATAAGGAATGAGACAAACCATCCAAAATGGCAGTGGTTTGCTTATTTAAAAACTGGTTCCTGGGGTATTTTCTAGTTCACTTTACAAATGTTTCAGTGTAAAGTTTTTTTAATGTCGTTGTCCCATTTACCCAACCCTGCAAATTTTTATTTTCTCTCTCCAGGTTCCAATGGACAGACTGTGATGACTCAGACTCCAGAATCTCTCTCAGTGTCTGTGGGAGAGACCGTCACTATCAAATGCAAAGCCAGTGCAAGCATTAGCAACAACATCGCTTGGTACCAACAGAAACCTGGACAGGCTCCCAAGCTTCTTATCTATGCCACCAGCAGCCGTCCCACGGGCATCCCAGACCGGTTCAGTGGCAGTGGGTCGGGCACTGACTACACATTCACAATCAGCAGGGTTGAAGCTGATGATGCTGGGGATTATTACTGCCAGCAGTATAATAGCTGGCCTCTCACAGTGATACAGCCCAATACAAAAACCTCCCTCTCAGTGCACAGTGCTGAGCATTTCTCGCAGCTGCATGTGAACAGTCAGCTTCATAGATTTCAGAAACAGGAAGTTAATGAAATCACTGTCTGCCACAACAACCCTGCAAACACCTCCCACTGTCACTTCTACTGTCATAGAATCATACACTATTAGGGTTGGAAGAGACCTCAGGAGGTCATCTAGTCCAACCCCCTGCTCAAAGCAGGACCAATCCCCAACTAAATCATCCCAGCCAGGGCTTTGTCAAGCCAGGTCTTAAAAACCTCTAAGGATGGAGATTCCAGCACCTCCCTATGTAACCCATTCCAGCGCTTCACCACCCTCCCAATGAAATAGTGTTTCCTAATATCCAACCTAGACCTCCCTCACTGCAACTTGAAACCATTGCTCCTTGTTCCGTCATCTGCCACCACTTGAGAACAGCCTAGCTCCATCCTCTTTGGATCCCCCCTTCAGATAGTTGAAGGCTGCTATCAAATCCCCCCTCACTCTTCTCTTCTGCAGACTAAACAAGCTTAGTTCCCTCAGCCTCTCCTTGTAAGACATGTGCCCCAGCCCCCTAATTATTTTCATTGTCCTCCGCTGGACTCTCTCCAATTTGTCCACATCCTTTCTGTAGTGGAGGGACCAAAACTGGATGCAATACTCAAGGTGTGGCCTCACCAGTGTCGAATAGAGGAGAATAATCACTTCCCTCAATCTGCTGGCAATGCTCCTACTAATACAGCCCAATATGCCGTTGGCCTTCTTGGCAACAAGGACACACTGCTGACTCAGATCCAGCTACTCGTCCACTGTAATCCCCAGGTCCTTTTCTGCAGAACTGCTGCTTAGTCAGTCGGTCCCTAGCCTGTAGTGGTGCATGTGATTCTTTCTTCCTAAGTGGAGGACTCTGCACTTGTCCTTGTTGAACCTCATCAGATTTCTTTTGGCCTCCAATCCTCCAATTTGTCTAGGTCACTCTGGACCCTATCCCTACCCTCCAGCGTATCTACCTCTCCCCCATTTTAGTGTCATCTGTGAACTTGTTCAGGGTGCAATTAATCCCATAATCCAGACCATTAATAAAGATGTTGAACAAAACCGGCCCCAGGACCGACCCCCTGGGGCACTCCGCTTGATACCGGCTGCCAACCAGACACTGAGCCATTGATCACTACCCGTTGAGCCTGACAATCTAGCCAGCTTTCTATCCACCTTATAGTCCATTTATCCAGCCCATACTACTTTAACTTGCTGGCAAGAATACTGTGGGAGACCATATCAAAAGCTTTGCTAAAGTGAAGATATATCACTTCCACTGCTTTCCCCATATCCACAGAGCCAGTTATCTCATGATAGAAGGCAATCAGGTTAGTCAGGCATGACTTGCCCTTGGTGAGTCTATGTTGACTGTTCCTGATCACCTTCCTCTCCTCCAAGTGCTCCACACAGAGAGCTCAGGGAAAACCTAACTCTAAATGACTCTGTTAAGTAAAGTTTGGTGAGACAGGCCGAGCGATCCTTTTAAAAGACAAACTGCAAGAGGGAGGAATGAGAAAACCAATGCTTGTGCAGCACCTAGTGCAAAGGGGCCTTGATCCATGGCCCCGAGGCATTACAGCAATACAAATAACAATGATAATAATTAATAAATATGGGCCAGTTTTTTCCAAAGAAATCATCTCCTATTTAGGGACAAAATACATGTCCCAGAGAGCTCACCAAATTGGATGCTGAGATCTGCTGAAAATCTGGCCATACGTGGCTCAGTAGAAGAAGCTGGGTGGCCCATATTTAGATGCTTAAATGGGAGCTGAGCTCTTTTGAAAATCTGCTTCTTTGAGCCCGATCCTAGGCTCAATGAAGTTAACAGGACTGTCCCCATTGAGTTCTATGGGCGTTGGATCGGACCCCCTACAGGCTTATCGACAAGCTACAGTCTTCCAGGGTTCTTCGGTTCACGCAGCAGCAGGTGGTTGGTTTGTCATTGGAAAGGCAGGTAAGAGAGGAACAGCTGGGAAACGGTGTGAATAAAACAGCCCACAAGGAGAAGAGGACAAGAAAAAAGCTGGTGTCATGGGGATAGACCAAAAAGAAGCGGAGCCTTCTCGTAAATACCCTTCCTTCTCCAGCACACGGTCCAGCCAGGAGGAAGAAGAAAAAACAATGACCACACTGGCCATGCCACAGCTATCCCAGGGACAGGCGGGTGCCTCCTCCTACCCATCCACCTCAAACAGGTGCTTGAAAAGTTACTGGGAAGTAGCCAAATATCAGGATCTGGCAGCTGAATTGCAGCACAGCCCTAGTTCAAACAGAACTAATCACAGACACATCATCAATGAGGAAATCACAACAGCCACTGAATTGTAATCCATGGCAAATCATGGATCTCCATAGATCGTCAAAATGCTCTAATTTGCAGTGAATACACAAGTGTTCCACAGAGTCTCTAATCAGTTAGAACATCTACTAATTAACTGTCAGCTAATGAGAATTCATGTTTATTGACAATCTTCAGAGAGTCTCCACAGCTTTATGAATTATGGGCTTGATCCAAAGCCCACTGGAGTCAGAGGAAAATCTCCCATAGTCTTCAATGAGCTTTGAGATCAGGTCCTTCAGGTTTTAGCTCCCGCATTCTTTCACAGCTGGTGTGTAAGTCGGGGAATGAAGGCGCAACCTTAATCTGAAGTCATTTTTTGTTTGTCCAGAACATAGATTCATAGATTCTAGAACTGGAAGGGACCTCGAGACCAGCTCTACATCTAGTCAGAGCAGGGAGACCAGGATCCCGCACACAGGGGCTGCTTTGCATGTGAACTCCCCAGTGACGCTGCCCTGTTGCTCTGAAGGGCTATAAAAGATTTTGTTCCACTCTCCACGGTTCATTGAGCAACACCTGCCAGATCAGACACACCAAGATGTTCTCCCAGGCTCAGCTTCTCTGGTTACTGGTGCTGTGGATTCCAGGTAAGAATCAGAACCGGACGGCACTGGCTTAAAAGTACAATGATCCATTTAAATTTTAAAAATTCAAAACATTGTAGCTAGATTGGCTATTAAAAATGTAATTCATCACAAATATGGTTTGAATACAATAGTGAACCTCTTGTATTATGTGATACATTTCATACCATTGTCTTAAGATGCAAATGTCAATCACTTATTATTTATTGTTGCTCACTATCAATGACCTTTTCTCTGTATTTATTTATATTTCATATTTAATGCAGACTCCTATGGGGAGGTCACTATAACTCAGTCTCCGGAATCCCTCTCAGTGTCTCCGGGAGAAAAAGTCACCATCACTCGTACAGCCAGTTCTAGCATCAACAGTAACTACGTATCCTGGTACCAACAGAAATCCGGACAAGCTCCTAAACTTCTTATCTATCAAGTCTCCTCCCTTGCGTCCGGGGTCCCAGCCCGGTTCAGTGGCAGTGGGTCTGGCACCGTTTACACTCTCACAATCAGCAGCGTTGAAGCCGATGATGCAGCAGGTTACTACTGTTGTTTTGAGTGGTACAGATCACTTCTCACAGTGATACAGACCAATACAAAAACCTCCCTGCTCTGGGTGTCTGCGAATGCAGATTTCTGCAGAGACAATCACACTGCCAGTGTAACTGCTGCCCCTCCCCACCTGCAGTTCAGACTGTGCCAACAGGATCAGGTGCTGTTTGTCTGGGTGTGACCAGCTCAGCAATAGTTATAGATACAAAATGTCAGCCACGCAAATGATATTTATTTATGCCCATGCAGTTTCCACCGTGACAAATGACGCCAGAGACAGGTTGCGTTCCCAATATTCTCTGGTCAAGAAGGGACAATCCTGCAAAGGGCTGAGGGGCTCCTCTGAGGCACTGAGTGACTTCAGTGCCCAATGAAATCAAAGAGAGCCAAGGGCTGTCTGAACCTCCCAGGAGCTGCCTGGGAGCTTGGGGAAGGGGGTGGGAGGGGTGGATGAGTGGAAGAGAGATAGAGAGGTGGGTCTGTATGGAAGGCTGTGTAAGTAGAAAGGGGACTGGAATGTGAGCAGTGTGCACGGGATGGATAATAGGGTACTTGGGCATAGGGCTGTGTGACAGTGGAACAGAAAAGACACAAGAAGAGACAAAAGGAAAAGGGAAGGACGAGAGAAACTAGGGGAAGGAGATTTCTGAGTAGAAAAAAGAAAAATGTTGCATTATGAAAAGTGACAGGATCAACAGGATTTAATTCTCTTTTAGTTTCGCTGGCGACTGGTGTATCCCCGTTTCCATCTCTTCACACACACTCATAGCCTTACTTGGCAACAGGGATAGAAGTTAAAGAAATCAGAGTACTGAATATCCCCCTTATTGCCAGCAGATGGCATCACACAGACATGTCACTCCTCCAGCAGAGACTGGACCATCTGAAATGCCCAACACAGAAAGCCGTGTAGTGTAACTGTTGGATGTGTTTGGCACTTCACTGAACAAACGCAGACAGGAACCCTGCTCTGAAGAGCTGACAGTCCCCGATCGTGCTAACACTTTTATATGTCACTAATGTATGAATATTGCCAACCACAAACATTCAGAAATGATGAGATTAAAAAATATAATTTCAGTGATTTCATTTGTCTTCTGTTTTGGAGCATTCTGGGCACACTTGGAGTTTAGGAAGCTAAATATCTATAAAAGTCTGTCCTGTTACCCCGAAGTATTCTTACAGTGGGCTAATGTGGAGTAAGGTGCTACAGATCTTGAGTAATACTGAAAGATTTGTGCCTTTCACAGATGGTCTCTTGTATTTCAGGCATATTCATAACTCACTTTAAATATGGGACTCTTCATATTTAGTACACTATTATAACAAACCAATGCAGCTGAATTCTCTGCACAGCCACCAGATGGTGTTACCAACATATAAAATACTACAGCTCTGTCTAAAATACTCTCCACAAATGGAAACCTCTGCCATTCTCTCCATGGGAAGATGTTTATATTTAATCACCCCAAACATTGTGATTCAGACAAATCCCTTCTCACCTCTGAGCCCATGGCAAGGGCTGTGTCTAGGTATTTTGCATAGTTCTATTGAACTGATATTTCCCTGCTGTTCAGAGCAGCTGTACATGTTTTGTTTTACTCTTTAGGTTTAATTTATCAGCATCAGTCAGTTCAAGGGGATCTCACAGGCTCAGTTCATCTGGTTGCCAGTGCTCTGGATCCAGGGGAAGAGTCATAACAATGGGGCTCTGGCTTAAGGAAGTAAAGACAGGAACGCTCTAGGAATGTCACAGATACAGTTTGGTCTGTGTCAAACCAGGGACATGCCTTGGTTATTTATTTTCATTTTGCATCTATCCATGGTTATTTATAATACATTAAGAAAGCAAAAGGGTCACAATTTAACTGCGTAAGTAAACAATGCACATAATGATTCAGGACAAAAACAATGGTAGCTGATGTATAGCTGTGTTCATATTTTATTTTATGTTCAGTTTCCAGTGTGGAAATTGTGAGGACTCAGGCTCCAAAATCCTTGTTAGTGTCTCCTGGAGATAGAGTCACCATCAACTGCAAAGCCAGTTCCAGTGTTAACAACTACATAGCCGCCGGGCAACAGCAGAAATTCAGAGAAGCTCCTAAGCTTCTTGTTTATGGTCCCTTCACCCGTCCCTCTGGGATCCCAGACCCGTTCAGTGGAACAGGGAATGAAAACCTGGACTACAGTTTCACAATCAGCAGGGTTCAAGGTGAAGATGCTGGAGTTTATTTCTGTCAAAAAGAACAGGAGTACTTGTGGCACCTTAGAGACTAACCTGTAGCTTGCCTCTCCCAGTGACAGACCTGTGGAAAAACCTCTCTGCTCCCTGCTTGTGTTTATTTTTTCCCTACTCTAGTGTAACAGATGCTTCCTGTAGACAGTATCACTGTAATGATGGTATTAAAAACAAGAGACAGTAATAACCTTACAGGCTCTTCAGCTGCCTTTTATTATCTATTGGTTGGTGCGTGGAGCTGTGCACCCACTCAGGGCAGAAATCCAAACCAGCCTGAGATTTTCCACTCACATTCCAGGCCAATATATCTAAACTCAAACTCAACGTGGCTAAACAGAGTCCTTGATTTTCCCTTCTTTCTCCATCACTATGTACAACACCACCATCTTGCCTGTCACTCAGGCCCATAACTTGGCCATCATTATCAACCTGGCCATCTCTCTAGTCCTCACAAGTAGGCTGTGTCTAAATCTTGCAGATTCTTTCTGCATAACATCTCTAAGGGAGGGCCTTTCTTATCCATCCACACAGCCGAAACTCTCATCCAGGTTCTTGTCATCTAAAAGGTTTAGAATACCTCACCTATAACAAAGATTAAAAAAAACTGGGTATGTTTAATCTTGAGTTAAGAAGACTGATGGTGGAGGGACCTGATCACAGGCTTCAAATATATTAAGGGCTGTTATAAAGAGAACAGGGATCAATTGTTCTCCAACTTCACTGGAGTAGGATGAGAAGTAACTGACTTAATCTTCAGCAAGGGAGATTTAGGTTAGGTATTAGGCAGAACATTGAAACTATGAAGATAGTTAAGTAGTGGTATATGTCACCAAGGGAGGTTGTAGAATCCCCATCACTGGAGGTTTTTAAGAATAGGTTAGAGAAACATCTGTCAGGGATGGTCTAGGTACACTTGGTCTGGCTTCAGCACAGGGGGAATGTGTGGGAGGTTGGACTAGATGACCTATTGCAGTCCCTTCCAGCCCTATATTTCTGTCTCAGTTACTGCAACATATTTTTCAGTGGCTTGATAACTGCAATTTTATCCCATTTATATCCCTTTGAAATGCTGTTGCAAAGATCACTTTCCTAGCCGGTCACTTTGACCACATCACTCCTCTATTTGTGTCCCTCCCATAGCACCCTCTTCTCTCTCTCATCAAACCAAGGCTACTTGTCTTCACTCTCCAGGTCCCTCATGGCCTGTCTCCACACTATCTATGATCTCTCAGTCACTACTGGGACATCAGTTCCCATCTCCCATCAGCCCATGCTGCTGCCCTCCATCACCCACTTGTTTAATCTGCAAATAAGCATCTTCATGTTTTCTCCAAGGCTGCCCCTCATACTTGGGAGAAGCTCCCAGAAAACATCTGCAAAACTATTGCATTGTTCTCCCTCAAATCCCTCCTGAAACGTCTCCTTTGTCATGAGGCCTGCAGAGAACGCAACAAGAGTCAGGCTGCTGATGTGCTGAGACAATTGCCTGTCATGCTGGCCAGTATTGTCTCATCAATTCCGTGCAATCCCCCATCTGCCTGAATCCACCTGTTGTCCTTTGTATTATATTGAGATTGTCAACTCCTTGAGGTAGCGACCATCTTTCTTTTCTATGTTTGTACAGCACCGAGCACAATGGGCTCCCAGGCCATGACTGGGGTCCTAGGTGCTATGGTAATACAAATAAAGAAGAAGACTATAATGCATAAGAATAACTGCGAGGCAGAGAAATGAACTTCGCCCCCGAGCTTGTCTAGGTTCACTATCCACCAGGACTCAGGCACAGTCAGTGGAGTGGGATAACAGGCATCACCCCTGAATGCTTCATTGCCAGCCCCAGCCAATCATAAATCAGAAGTCAAGGCCCAACATATCACAAGTATTTTATAAACTTCTTTTTACTTGCCTTCAGGATTTCCCCTTTTCAGACTTTGATCCACAACAAAGTGGGCCAGAAACTTCCTTTTTTAAAAAAGCTGAGATTATCACCTATTTATTTGACCCCAGGAACTGGGACTTTAAGAAAAAAGCCAAGCATCATGACACTCATCCACATTACAGTCCATTACAAAAGGCTGATATCACCATTAACCTCCCCAGGGTGAATGGTAGGACCAAGCACACACACTGCACTAATGCAGCACCATTTACCTGAGGATCTCAAAGCATGTTACAAACGCTAATCAGTGATATCTCAGCATAGCCCAGTGTTACGCCCTACACATTTTACAGACAGGGAAGACGAGGCAGAGAGAGATTTAGTGACCTTTTCCACTGGAGCAGGAATGTGTGTATAGGATTAGATGCTGCAGCCCTTGTTCATGTAGATCATCACATTGGTTTCAATGGCAGCTGAGAGTGCTCAGAACTTCACAAGATCAACCCCACAATGACAAGCCAAGAGTCACATATTAAAGGTGAGGCAAAGGCAGGATCAGAGCCCAACACTTCTATGCCTGACCCAACAGAGCATCCTTCCCCCTAGAGGGTGAGTGACCATCACACACTGCGATGATGCACAGAAACCGGCTCTATGTCTAGTCAGAGCAGAGAGGCCGGGACACCGTACACATGGGCTGCTTTGCATGTGAACTCCCCAGTGACGCCGCCCTGTTGCTCTGAGGGGCTATAAAAGATTTTGTTCCACTCTCCACGGTTTATTGAGCAGCACCTGCCAGCTCAGACGTATCAAGATGTTCTTCCAGACTCAGATCCTCTGGTTACTGGCGCTTTGGATTCCGGGTAAGAATCAGAACCGGACGGCATTGGCTTAAAAGACAATGATCCACTGATATTTTAAAAATTCAAAACATTGTAGCTAGATTGGCTATTCAATAAGTAATTCATCACAGTTATGGCTTGAATATAATGATTGTGAACATCTTGTATTATATGATGCATTTCACACCATTGTCTAAAGATACAAATGTCAATCACTTATTCTTATTTATTGTTGCTCACTATCAATGACCTTTTCTCTGTATTTATTTATATTTCATATTTAATGCAGACTCCTATGGGCAGGTCACTATGACTCAGTCTCCAGAATCCCTCTCAGTGACTCCGGGAGAAAAAGTCACCATCAGATGTACAGCCAGTTCTAGCCTTGGCAGATACTATGTATCCTGGTACCAACAAAAACCCGGACAAGCTCCTAAACTTCTTATCTATGATGACACTGACCGTGCCTCTGGGGTTCCAGCCCGGTTCAGTGGCAGTCGGTCTAGCACCGTTTACACTCTCACAATCAGCAGCGTTGAAGCCGATGATGCAGCGGATTACTATTGTCTGCAGACTGATAGCTCACCTCTCACAGTGATACAGACCAATACAAAAACCTCCCTGCTCTAGGGCAGTGTGAGTGCTGCTTCCTGTGCAGATCATCACAGTGTTAGTGCAGCTGCTACACCCTGAATTAGGGTGCAGTGTTATATGTTAGTGTCCAGGGCCCTCACTGCAGTGGCCTTCTCCTTGCCTCCCCTTTGCTCCCCACCACCAACACCACAATTAACCAGACATTTTCCTTGGGAAACCCAGGTCCCTCCATTCTAATGGGGACACAGAAAGCACCCAATGGCCTGGAACAAAACCCCCTCCCCACCTCCAGTTCAGACAGTGCCAACGGGATCAGGGTTCTGTTTGGGTGGGCGTTATCAACTCAGAAATAGTGACAGATGCAAAACCTCAGCCACTTGGGTCCCATTGATTTATGGCCATGAGGTTCCCACCATAACACAGGACATCAGAGATCAGTGGCCAAGCAGGGCCAATCCTGCCAGGTGCTGTGAGGCAGGGAGTTACTGCAGCCCCCTTTGGAGACAAAGAGAGTTGAGAGCTCTCAGCACCTCTCAAGAACTGCCCAGCACCTTGTGGGAAGAGGACCTAAGAGAGAAAGGGAAGGCCGTGTGTGGGGGAAGGGGAACTGGAAAGTGAACAGTGTATGGAATGTACAATAGGGTGAATGGGCTAGGTACAGGGTTGTGTGATATGTGGGGGAAGTGGAAGACATGAGAGATAAGCAGAAGGAGAGTGATGGAAGGGGATGCATGAGAGAAAATAGGTAAGAACTAGAATTCTGACTATAGAAAAATGGGAATGAATAAATACAGCATTATCTAAATGACAGGGTCCACAAGGGTTCCACTTTAGTTTCTCTACTGATTCTTGTATCCCCGTTTCCATCTCCTCACACGCACTCACTGTGAGGGAAATCCTGGCCCCGCTGAAGTCAGAGTCAAAACCTAATTGGCTTCAAGGGGGCCAGGACCCAACCTCTGCTCTCTTCTGTAGTCAGCCTGTATTTTGTGTGCATGTAGGTTTTGCAGCAGTGAGCGTGTAGGGAAAGGCTGGGTGGCAGATTGGAAGTCAGAGCTGGAGGAAGCTTCTGGAAGTAAAAGAAAAGAAAATAGCAAAACACCTGACATGAGAAGTCACTGGACACATTCTTCCTCCTGTTATTTTGGCATTTGATTGTAATGAGTGTTCCCCAATGCATTTAACACTAAGGAGCATTCTGAATAGAACAGCTGTACAAGAAATCAATGTCAGATTCATTTTTGCTGCATCTAATGAAGAACATGGATGAAAAGGTTGTAAAAATAATCACTCATTATTATTTTATGTACAGAAACAAAATGAAGCATTTAAATATATTGAACATTTTTCAAGTGATCAAACAAATGAAAGTATAAAACTCCAGTGCCACAAAAGGGGGAAATGCCACTCACAAAAATCTTTCAATCAGCATATTTTCTGTTTACTAAATAAAATCTCTCTCAGTAACCATTAACTCAATGAATCTTCACAGAAGAAACTATGAGGGGGATCTGTTTGTTCTGCTAACAATCTGTGCTTAGTCTTTTCTGTTTGTGACAATAAAATGTTCTTACATGTTGTTAGAGGTGCGTATCCTCACATCAAAAGAGGAATATAAGGAAAATAATTCACTGAACTGATTACCCTGTACGGCCACCAGGTGGCATCACACAAATGTGTCACACCTCCAGCCAAGACTGGAACATGTGAAATTCCAAACACAGAGAGCCGTGTAGCGTTACTATTGGATGTGCTTGGCACTTCACTGAACAAATGCAGACAGGAGCCCTGCTCTGAAGAGCTGACACTCCCTGTCCCTGATCCTGTTAACACTTAACACTAATTTATCAGTAGTGCCCACCACAAACATTCAGAAATCATGAAGTGAGCTTAAAAATCACAAGATTAATAAAATAAATGAGAGAAATCAAAAGGTGTCTTCTGATACGGGGCATTCTGCGGGTGCTCGAGTCAAGCTTTGCTCTGCATCCAGTAAAGCTATAAATTGAACTCTTATTTTTGTTTTGTTTCGTTTTTTAAGCTGAGCCTCTCACACAATCAGTTGCCTCCAGGACTTGGGGAGGCTGTAAGTAAACCATGACATATCATGAGCCTCAGGATTAAATTGCTAGAGTTGGCAATGCTGTGTTATACATATGGGACATCCCACTGAGTCTGTCATGCACCCTATGCCTGGAATTCAATGGATCTATCCATGTACACATGTGCACACATGCTTACATGATCAGGGGTTGAAACCAAAGAAAAACAAGAGGAGATGAAAGGGACAGGATGATGGGAAGGATAAAATGGTTATTTAGGAGGCTAATGCAAGTGACTAATGGTTTCTTTCTCGGTTCATACCTGATCTATGAGAATAGATTAAAAAAACTGGGCATGTGTAGTCTTGAGATAAGAAGACTGAGGTGGGACCTGACAACAGTCTTCAGATATGTTATGGATTGTCATTAAGAGAACAGTGATCAAGTGATCTCCATGTCCTCTGAAGGTAGGACAAGGAGTAACTAGATTTAAGGGAGATTTAAGGTTAGATGTTAGGAAAAAACTCTCTAACTATAAGGATAGTTAAAAACTGGAATACGTTCACAAGGAAGGCTGTGGAATTCACATCATTGGAGATTTGCAAAAACAGGTTAGACAAACATCTGTCAGGATGGTCTAGGTATGCTTGGTTCTTCTTCAGCACTGGGGTGGGAGGCGGGCCGGCCTAGATAACCTATCAACGTCCCTTCCAGCCCTAAATTTCTATGATTTTATCTCATGTCTCGATTATAGTAACATCCTTTTCATTGGCCTTGATAAATGCTATCTTTCCTGCTCATATCCATTCAGAATGCTGCTGCAAAGATCACTTTCCTAGCCCATGTCACCCTCTCTTTGCGTCCATCCACTAACTCCCCATTCTCTATCTAATCAAACTTAAGCTACTTGTCTTTACTTTCAAGGCCCTTCTTTGCTAGTCTCCAGACTACCTATCATCTCTCACTCCTATTGGGACTAGGCTGACCAGACAGCAAGTATGAAAAATCGGGACAGAGGGTGGGGGGTAATAGACGCCTATATAAGACAAAGCCCCAAATATTGGGACTGTCCCTATAAAGTTGGGACATCTGGTCTCCCTAATTGGGATGTCAGTTCCCATCTCCCATCAGCCCATGATGCCACCCTCCATCACCCACTTGTTTAATTTGAAAATAAGGATCTTCATGTTTTCTCCCATGCTGCCCCTCACACTTGGGAGGAGCTTCCTGTAAACATCTGCAAAACTATTGCATTGTTCTCCTTCAAATCCCTCCTGAAATGTCTCCTTTGTCATGAGACCTACAGACAACAGTCAGGCTGCTGTTGTGCTGAGACCACTGCCTGTCATGCTGACCAGTATTGTCTCATAATTTCCTTTTAGTCCGACGTCTGCCTGGAGCCATCTCTTGTCTTTTGTCTTATTCTTAGATTGTCAACTCCTCGGGGCAGGGGCCATCTTTTTTATACTGTGTTTGTACAGCACCTAGCACAATGGGGTCCCAGGGCACGACAAGGTTTCCCAGATGGGACGGTAATCAGGGCCGGCGGTAGCCTAGGGCACCAGGATTTGGGGGGGCAGCAATTCGGCGGCGGGGGGTCCTTCCGCGCTCCAGGTCTTTGCCGGCAATTCTGCGGCAGGTCCTTCACTCGCTCCGGGACCCGCCGCCGAAGTGCCTCGAAGATCGGGAGCGCGGAAGGACCCCCCCGCCGCAGAATTGCCGCTGCCGACTGGGAGCGTGGAAGGACCCCTGCCGAGAGCGCCAAAAACCCTGGCGCCACTCCTGACGGTAATACAAATAAATAAGTAGAATATAATGAATAACTCCGAACTAGAGAAGTGAGCTTGAGTTACTGCCCCCGACTGTCTAAATTCAATGTCTGCCATGACTCAGGCCTAGTAAGTGGAGTGGTGGGATAACAGGAAACATCCCTGAATGCTGCATTGCCGGCCCAGCCACTCACAAATCACAAGTCAGGACCCAACACATTACACGATTGTTATAAATACTAAATTCTGGTTTCTTTTTACTTGTCTTCAGGGATTTCCCTTTTTCAGACTTAGCTCTTTTTTTTTGCCCTTTTTTTTTTTTTTTTTAAAGTTTTCCAGCCCACTTGATTGTGGAGCTGTTTCTCACGTCGTCACTTGACCCCAGGAGTTAGGACTTAAAAAAAACAAACCCCAAACCTAAGTATCACAAGACTTGCCCACCCTACTGTCTTGTATAAAAGGCCGATATCACCATTAACCGCCCTATGGTGGATGGGGAGGGGTTAGGCCCATGAACACCCTCTGCACTAATCCATTTACTAATCCAGCATCATTTACCTGAGGATCTCCAAGCACTTTACAAACACTGATCAGTGATATCCCAGCAGCCCTCAGCAGCATGTCCTGTGGGCATCACCTTCCTCATATTGCCGAGAGGGAAGATGAGACGCAGAGAGATGTAAGGAACAATTCCACTGCCACTGAAATTAATGGGAGTTTTGCCTTTGACATCAGTGGGGGCAGAACTGGGTGTATAGAGTCAGATCCTGCTGTCCTTGTTTGTTTAGGTCATCCCATGGATTTCAATGGGAGTTGAGAGCGCCCAGTACTTCGCAAGATCCTGCCCACAATGATAAGTCAAAGGTCACACATTGGCATTGGCAGAGGCAGACCCATACCCCCTGAGCCTAATCCACAAGAGTATCCTTCCCTCCTGGAGGGCGAGTGACCCCACACACTGCGATGATGCACAGAAACCAGCTCTATGTCTAGTCAGAGCAGAGAGGCCGGGACACCGCACACAGGGGCTGCTTTGCATGTGAACTCCCCAGTGACGCTGCCCTGTTGCTCTGAAGGGCTATAAAAGATTTTGTTCCACTCTCCGCGGTTTATTGAGCAGCATCTGCCAGCTCAGACGTATCAAGATGTTCTCCCAGGCTCAGCTGCTCTGGCTACTGGCGCTGTGGATTCCAGGTAAGAATCAGAACCAGACGACACTGGCTTAAAAGTACAATGATTAGGGTGACCAGATGTCCTGATTTTATAGGGACAGTCCCAATATTTGGGGCTTTTTCTTATATAGGCACTTCTTACCCCCCACCCCCGTCCCGATTTTTCTCACTTGCTATCTGGTCACTCTAACAATGATCCATTTAATTTTTAAAAATCCAAAACATTGTACCTAGATTGCCTATTAAATTTGTAATTTGTTACAAATGTGGCTTGAATATGATTGAGAACATCTTGTACTCTGTGATGTTCTTATTTATTGTTGCTCGCTATCAATGATCTTTTCTCTGTATTTATTTATATTTCATATTTAATCCAGACTCCTATGGGCAGGTCACTATGACTCAGTCTCCAGAATCCCTCTCAGTGTCTCCAGGAGAAAAAGTCACAATCAGATGTACAGCCAGTTCGAGCCTTAGCAGCTACTATGTATCCTGGTACCAACAGAAACCCAAACAAGCTCCTAAACTTCTTATCTATGGTGACACTTACCGTGCCTCCGGGGTCCCAGCCCGGTTCAGTGGCAGTGGGTCTGGCACCGTTTACACTCTCACAATCAGTAGCGTTGAAACCGATGATGCAGCTGATTACTATTGTCTGCAGACTGATAGCTCACCTCTCACAGTGATACAGACCAACACAAAAACCTCCCTGCTCTGCGTGTCTGAGAGAGAGAGAGGTGGGTCTGTATGGAAGGCTGTTTGGGTAGAAAGGGGACTGGAACGTGAGCAGTGTGCATGGGATGGATAATAGGGTGCTTGGGCTTGGCATAGGGCTGTGTGACAGTGGAACAGAGAGGACACAAGGAGAAGAGAGAAGGAAAAGGGAAGGACAAGAGAAACTAGGGGAAGAAGGAGATTTCTGAGTAGAAAAAAGAAACAAATGTTGCATTATGAAAAGTGACAGGATCAACAGGGTTTACTTCTATTTTAGTTTCACTGGCGACTGGTGTATCCCCATTTCCACCTCTTCACACACACTAAGGCCTGGTCTACACTACGACTTTAATTCGGATTTAGCTGCGTTAATCCGAATTAACCCTTCACCCGTCCACACTACAGAGCCAGTTAATTCGAATTAAAGGGCACTTAAAATCGATTTCTGTACTCCACCTCGACGAGCGGAGTAGCGCCTAAATCGATTTTGTTAATTCGAAGTAGGGTTAGTGTGGCCGCACACCACCGAATTACTGTGGTTAAATTAATGGGGTAGTGTGGCCGCACACCACCGAATTAATGTGGTTAAAAACCGAATTAATGTGCTTAGTGTGGCCGCGCACAATCGAATTTATACAACCTGTTTCCCAAATTCGAATTATCTAAATTCGGATTAATCCCGTAGTGTAGACATACCCTTATAGCCTCACTTGGCAACAGGGATAGAAGTTAAAGAAATCATAGTCCTGAAAATCCCCCCTTTTGCCAGCAGATGGCATCACACAAACGTGTCACTCCTCCAGCAGAGACTGGACCATCTGAAATGCCCAACACAGAAAGCCATGTAGCGTTACTGTTGGATGTGCTTCACTGAACAAACACAGACAGGAACCCTGCTCTGAAGAGCTGACAGTCCCTGATCCTGCTAACACTTTTATATGTTGCTAATGTATGAGTATTGCCAACCACAAACATTCAGAAATCATGAGATTAAAAATATATAATTTCAGTGATTTCATTTGTCTTCTGGTTTGGAGCATTCTGGGCACACTTGGGTCAAGCTTTTCACTGAAATCAGTACGGCTCCAGAAGCTGGGGAGGCTTTAAATAAACCATCACATGCCATGGGACTCATAATTACATTGTTAGCATTGGCGATGCCACTTTATGTATGAGGTACCATTGAGTCCATTAGTATCCTATGCCTGGAATCCAATGCCTCTCCCCTTGTACACAACGGTACACATGCGCACACGTGCTTACAGGGTAGCGGTCTAAACTATTTGAGCAACAAAGAGGAGACAACACAGGAAAGGGATGGAGAAGGGGCAGGGTGATGGGGAGGATAATATGGTTACTTATGAGGCTTGTGTACGCATCCTGTAGGTTGCTTGTTTCTTTCTTGGTTAACACCAATTCTTTCAATGGAATTAGAGTGCTAGTGTATGGGGGCTTGAAGAAGAGGGTTTGGACAAGGGCCACACAGGAGGAGACGTGGTGTTTGTTGTTGAGTTGGCAGGGAGAGTTTCAGGCTGATGGGAGAGCCTGAATACAGGGTAAAAGTGGCTGAGGAGTTGGTCTAAATGCCCTCTCCATGCTATTAGCTTGGGCAGAACAAAGACACCAAAATCAGGAGCAAGAAGCCAACAGTAGATAGGTGGGCGGGGGGGAATAAACAACAGAGTTTGTAACACATTAATACAGAAATACGCTCTCTGGAATAGCACAAACCAATCCATCGCCCGTGACCCAGCTCCTCAGCAGGTGTAAATCACCATAACTCCACTGACATCAGGGCAGCTACACTGATTTACAGTAGATGGAGCTCTGACTCCATATCAGGGGCTGAGAGGAGATGCTTTGCTTATATGCAACCCACTGACCCTTCCCTGCTGCTTGGAGCAGTTATAAAGGTTTCACTTCACTCTTTGAGGTTTATTGACAACTGCTGGTCAGGACAGACCCATGAAGATGATCTCACAGGCTCTGCTCATCTGCTTCTTAGTGCTCTGGATCCAGGGTAAGAATCAGCCCAAAATCGAGAAGATGCACAGACTGGGTTTTCTGAATCACAACAGGACAGTCCTTTGCTCTTATTTAGGTTCACGTTGGAATCCACTCAGTGTTTTTTCATTTAATTAATTGGCTGAGGGCAGCAAATACACCTGTCCCTCTCTCCGGCTCTGGACTGAGCTATGCACCCTCTTACCCATCCCCTAACTGTCTGTGCCAGGGTTTCAGATCACTGTGCTGTGGTTATCAGGCCAGGCTCTCCATGATGAAGAGCTAGCTAGAAATCCTGTCCCCCATGGGCCTTGCATAGAGAGAGTGGAAATCACCACCGGCTGGGCTGTGGGAGATTCACACCCAGAGTGGCACGACAGCAGGCAAGGTTGCTCATACTGCACTCCAGGGACTTTAGTCTCCCTCTGCTCACCAGCGCAGTCCCAGCAGCTAGTGGGGTGTCAAGTCTCCAAGCTCCTGGATACTTCAGTTCTTCAGACGTGACAAACCCAGTTCTCTCCCTTCCCACAGTGTTGTTTCCAATTATCCCGAAAAGGAATCTGCTCAAGGCTTCTCTGAACAGGAAAGAAAACCAAACTGACCCTAGTCATAGAATCACAGAATATCTGGGTTGGAAGGGACCTCAGGAGGTCATCTAGTCCAACCCCCTGCTCAAAGCAGGACCAATCCCCAACTAAATCATCCTAGCCAGGGATTTGTCAAGCCAGGCCTTAAAAACCTCTAAGGACGGAGATTCCACCACCTCCCTAGGTAACCCATTCCAGTGCTTCACCACCCTCCTAGTGAAAAAGTGTTTCCTAATATCCAACCTAAACCTCCCCCACTGCAACTTGAGACCATTACTACCACTGAGATCAGTCTAGATCCATCCTCTTTGGATGAAAGCAGCTATCAAATCCCCCCTCATTCTTCTCTTCTGCAGACTAAACAATGCCAGTTCCCTCAGCCTCTCCTCATAAGTCATGTGCTCCAGCCCCCTAATCAGTAGTGCAGTACTTTACACAGACAGGACACACAAAATGCTTTCCTCCAACATGCTGATGTCATTTCCAAGTGTTATCTACCTAAGGCTGCACCTGGTCACAACCATCGCGGCATGAATGACCTGAGGTAGATGACACTTGCTAAACGAATAAACATGCTGGAGGAAAACATTTCTGAAATGCTGCTAAGAAATTAGTTCTCAAATCCCTAGGTCTGAGTCTGTGACCCAGGGGCTGAGGCAAGATGCTTTCTATCTCTCCTTCTAATTCCAATTCCCCTCGTGCTCTTGGCAGTTATAAATATTACATTTTACACTTAGAGAGACAAGGTTGGTGAGATAACACCTGTGATTGGACCAATTTCTGTTGGGTTACAGAGAGTTCTTCCTCAGCTCTGGGAAAGGTAACTATAAAAACAAAAACAAAAAAACCTGATGACAGCCATCCAACACAAAAGCAAGAAGTGGAACTAACTACAACTACTCCACAACCCACAGAACACCACATCTGGGAGAAACCATGGCACCAGTACCCACCAAATGGACACTGCATGGCACCCAATCATCATCAATTTATCAAGACTACCCTTCACTGGAGCTGAATCATCCATACTCTCTAAGAGACTAAACATCTGCCCCACCACAGATACTTCTCTCAGACCTAAGGAAGAGCTCCGTGTAGCTTGAAACCTTGTCTCTCTCACCAACAGTAGTGGGTCCAATAAGCGATATTACCTCGCCCATCTTGTCGCTCTAATATCCTGGGACCCACACAGCTACAACAATGCTACATACATTTTACATTTACCGGTTAATTGATCAGCACCGGACAGCACCAACATAGCAAAACGATCTCACAGCCTCAGCATCTCTGGTTGTTAGTGCTCAGGATCCAAGGTAAAGGGGCAGAACAAGAGGATATTGGCTTGAAAAAAGCAGATCTAGAAATGCTGCAGTATATTTTTTTATGCTTCATCTCCATCCAGTGTCATCACTTTGGTATTATATATACACACCTAGCTTAGAAATTACTTTCATTTTATGTTAAATTAATAAAACTATGTAAATACAATGTAAAAGCATAGTGATGAATGTAAGGAGACAGATGATAAAAACAATACAGCTTATTTTTTATTTTCGTGTAGATCTAGTTCCTTATTTTATTTTTCATTGAGACTCCAGTTAGGACATTGTAATGACCAAGACTCCAGAAGAAAAAGTCACAATCAATTGCAAAGCCAGAGCCAGTGCTAGCAACAATATAGTCCGGTACCAACAGAAAACAGGACAACCTCCCCTTCTTATTATTCTGGCTCTACCCTGCCTTCTGGGGTCCCAGCCTGGTTCAGGGGCAGTCAGTCAGGGAACGGTTACACTGATTTACAGTCTCATTATCGATGTGGTTGAAGCAGATGATGGGGATCATCATTAAGAAAGTGTCAGCTTCCCTCTCACAGTGATGCAGCCCCGTACCAAAACCTGCCCGGTCTCTTCAGTTCCTGTGATTCTAGAGGAACAGCTGCTTTCTGCAGAGAAGTCCAGTGTCAATACGGCGGTTCCAGTCTAGCTCACTGTTGTGTCTAGAACGATACGCAGAGGGCTTGACTCTGCTACAGCACAGCAAGAGAACCCTCTACTGGCTGCTGGGAATGGCGAGGGTGGCTGCAAGCAAAAGCATAGTCCATGTGTGGTAGGAAACACTCCAGCATGGAGAATGGAGTGGACAGACTAATGAGGGTTTTCCATTTGGCTCTGCTATTGTTCTTTGCATACAACCTTAACTGGTCAGCTGGAGTTCTATGGGGTAATGCCAACAATATGATACTTCAGCGTATACAGGTAGATACTGTTGTTATTAACAGTATATATAGAAATAAAATAAATGCACATATTAAAGGAATCACTCAAATGGAAGATGAATCCTCCATTGCACTAGAGGGGAAAATTTCATAGGAACCTAAGTCGTAAGAGGAAGACATGGTTTCTAGCTTACCCGTTTCTATTTAACACATGTAACCAACATTTGCATACCTGGGGTGTCTTAAGTTAGCCTAATACATCTATATGGAAGCACCTAAAAAAAGTGGCTCTCTTTTCAGAGATGCTGAAATTGTACTAAAATCAATGGGGGATGAAGATGACCGACCCATCTGAAAATCAGGCCATTTTTATTAAGGTGCCTAAATATGGATTTAGAATCCAGGCTTCAACATTTTCTCCCAAAGCAATACATGTTAAAATAGTAGCCCCCAAGTGGAGGACCTGCTCA
>NW_020664417.1:91688009-91760435 GCF_002925995.2 Terrapene triunguis | reverse complement strand
AGCTGCTGTAGGATTCAGCTTCTTATCTAGCAAAGCACAGTCACTGATGCAGCTCCCCTTTCCCAGCAGAAACCCCTCCGCAGGGCTGGGACTCTGTGATACTGGCAGGACTGGCAGAAATGCAACCCAGAATTCCTTCCCAGTGCCCCCAGAGCAGGGCTACATCACACGGTGGTAAAAACACCCGAGCCATTTGTACACTGCAGCTCCCAGCAGTGCTGCCATCACTGGAGCTGCACCCAGAATGAATTCTGGGTCCCAGTTTTGCCAGCACAGGTGAAGTCAGTGGGATTCTGGGTGCGAGGGCAGCAGGGAGAGGAACACAGCAGTCGCTATACCTGAGCTGTGGTCCATCTAATCCAATATCACTCTCCAACAGTGGCCAGTCCCAGCTGCTTCACATCCAAGAAACTCTTCAGTAGCCGTTAGGGGATAACCGGGCTCCACGGAAAGTTTCTTCTCCTATTCCTTACAAGAGCAGTTGTCCAAGGCATCCTCCCCTCCACAGCCAAGAGGAAATGGGATCAAAATCATTACTGCGGGAAGCACTATGAACTCGGGCTCTATATCACCCCCTCCCCCACCACCTCGTGGATTATAAGATTGTAATTGATATTCAGAATCAGCCATGCAAAGATGCAAATAGAAATATTTCCATTCTCTGTATTGCTCACTGGATTGAGGATCTCTAGGTATGGATTTAATTATAAGGTTTTCATACATTCAGACTCCAGGGGACAATTGTGATGATTCACACTACAGGATTCCTGGCAGTGTCTCTCCAGTGAGGCTACAGCCGTTTCAGTGGCAGTGTATAGAGCACTGACTTCACCCTCATAATCAACAGTGTTGAAGCTGAAGATACTGTTGTCAGCCAGGCTACAACCTCTCTCTCTCTCTCTCAGTGATACAGGTCAACACAAACCTTGCCTGGGCTGCTCTGTAACTTTGCTCATTAAAACATCTTCTTCAACACAAAATCTTCTAAACACCTGCTACTCCTGCAGCAGGGTCAATGACTGTGTCAGCCCCAGAGAGGTAACTAAACGCTTTTGCCTTCTTCTCTGAATCACCACTAGGGCAAGCGAGGTCAAACAATTCAGAGCACAGAGCTTAATGGGGGGGGGGGCAGAGAGGGAGGGAGTTCAGTTAAGTGACAGTGCGGCACATTTGACACAATTGATGGTAAAGAAGAAATTGGTGCAGAAAGGGAAGACGAGCTCTTTGCCAATGACCAGAAACAACACTGGATTCCAGAATAGAGTCCATAAACACCGAACCACCATGCTACTCCCAGACAGCAGGCATCCTAGAGAAAGCAAGGAGGGGTGGAGGAAGGGATGGGGAAGAGAGAAAGAAAAGACAGGAGAAGAGGAGGGAAGGGCAGCTTTACATTCCACTCGGGTCTCCAGGGGCAGAGCAGCAGATGTGCAAGCTCCACAGAATGACATTTCAATCTGAGCGCACCCCGGTGGTTTCCTGTCATTTTGTTTCTGCTTTCAGCCTATAAACAAGAGAGGGGAAAAATGTTGTGCTGTGTTTCCTGAGAGATGCAGCCCAGAGGGAGGGGGCAAACTTAAGATTCTGCCCATGCCTGGGCTACTTCAGCACCCAATGTAAGTTAGAGCAGCCACTGGATCTGCTGTAATTAACAGCTGCCTCCCCAGAGCCATCTGTCAAATCCACAATAGTGCCTCCCACCTACAATGCCAGTCTCTGCAGGCCTGAAAAAGTTGTTTAAAAGAGACTGTTGAAGCTGTTCCATGTTGTGTAAATAACACTGGTCTACAATTTTTGAGAAGTCTGCTTCAGAGATAAAATGTGCTATTTATTATGTATTTTGATGTGCTGAATTCAAATATGACAAAACAACTGATTGGCTACTGTTTCTACGATATTTAAGTTTTTACATTTTATGTCTATGTATATTGTGTAGATAGTAGAGTTTTAATCATAAATTGTAAACCTAGGTCTTTTCATGTGTTTATGGTTGCTTTACATGATAATATTTCACCTGTCCTATTTATGTAACACTTTAAAAATCAGCAAAAGGGTTATATAAATAAAATGTATTATGAAACAAAAGGCAAAAAACTATTCTGTACATAGTTTAGTCCTATTCAGTGTCTACTCGGCGCTTCTTGGCTTGTCTCTTGTATTCATTAAATGGAGCATCTCTTGTCACTGTCCAGCAATAGTCTGCAAGCATTGATGGGCTCCATTTGCCCTGATAGCGTTTCTCCATTGTTGCAATGTCCTGGTGAAATTGTTCGCCGTGCTCGTCGCTCACTGCTCTGCAGTTCGGTGGAAAAAAATCTAGATGAGAGTGCAAAAAATGTATCTTTAGTGACATGTTGCAACCAAGGCTTTTGTATGCCTTGAGGAGGTTTTCCACCAACAACCTGTAGTTGTCTGCCTTGTTGTTTCCGAGAAAATTTATTGCCACTAACTGGAAGGCTTTCCATGCCGTCTTTTCCTTGCCACGCAGGGCATGGTCAAATGCATCATCTCGAAGAAGTTCACGAATCTGAGGACCAACAAAGACACCTTCCTTTATCTTAGCTTCACTTAACCTTGGAAATTTTCCACGGAGGTACTTGAAAGCTGCTTGTGTTTTGTCAATGGCCTTGATAAAGTTCTTCATCAGACCCAGCTTGATGTGTAAGGGTGGTAACAAAATCTTCCTTGATTCAACAAGTGGTGGATGCTGAACACTTTTCCTCCCAGGCTCCAATGACTGTCGGAGTGGCCAATCTTTCTTGATGTAGTGGGAATCTGTTGCACGACTATCCCATTTGCAGAGAAAACAGCAGTACTTTGTGTATCCAGTCTGCAGACCAAGCAAGAGAGCAACAACCTTCAATTCGCCACAAAGCTGCCACTGATATTGGTCATAGTTTATGCACCTCAAAAGTTGTTTCATGTTGTCATAGGTTTCCTTCATATGGACTGCATGACCAACTGGAATTGATGGCAAAACATTGCACTTATGCAGTAAAACAGCTTTAAGACTCGTCTTCGATGAATCAATGAACAGTCTCCACTCATCTGGATCGTGAACGATGTTGAGGGCTGCCATCACACCATCGATGTTGTTGCAGGCTACAAGATCACCTTCCATGAAGAAGAATGGGACAAGATCCTTTTGACGGTCACGGAACATGGAAACCCTAACATCACCTGCCAGGAGATTTCACTGATGTAGTCTGGAGCCCAACAGCTCTGCCTTACTCTTGGGTAGTTCCAAATCCTTGACAAGGTCATTCAGTTCACCTTGTGTTATGAGGTGTGGTTCAGAGGAGGAGGATGGGAGAAAATGTGGGTCCTGTGCCATTGATGGTTCAGGACCAGAAGTTTCATCCTCTTCCTCTTCTTCGTCTGACTCAAGTGAGAATGATTCTGGTGCATCAGGAACCGGCAGTCCTTCTCCGTGGGGTACTGGGCGTATAGCTGATGGAATGTTTGGATAATGCACAGTCCACTTTTTCTTCTTTGACACACCTTTCCCAACTGGAGGCACCGTGCAGAAGTAACAATTGCTGGTATGATCTGTTGGCTCTCTCCAAATCATTGGCACTGCAAAAGGCATAGATTTCCTTTTCCTGTTCAACCACTGGCAAAGATTTGTTGCACAACTGTTGCAGCATATGTGTGGGGCCCATCTCTTGTCCTGATCTCCAATTTTGCGCCAAAATAAAGGTGATAGGCTGTCTTAACCATAGTGGTTATACTGCGCTTTTGTGATGCAAAAGTCACTTCACCACAAACATAGCAGAAGTTATCTGCACTGTTCACACAAGTATGAGGCATCTCTGCTCACTTTGGCTAAATAGAAATGTGTCCCTTTGCAAAATCAAACACTGACAAATAAGAGAGCACGACACTGTAGGATTTCTAGAGCTGATATAGGGCAATTTGTTCAGCAGAGTGATGTAAGCTTCGTTATGATTGCATCATCCATGACGTCTAGGAATAACATGATGCAATTCATCTCATGTATGACGCAATACCAGCTTCAGATTGCATCATTCATTGTTTTGCCTAAAAAGCAAGTACTGTCCAAACCCAGTCATAGATTTATTCATAGACCCAGTCGAAGATGTATTTTAGTCATTCCTGGTTTAAATTGAGATCCCTTCCCTTTATAACTCACTCATCCTCCGCCATTCCCAAGTCAAGGGTCGTATATACTGACCCAATAGCATATCTTGAAAACTAGAGCCAATCAACAATTTTAAGCATCATTTTCGTTCTCAGTGACCCAGATTTAGTAAAGTTTGACTACATTTATTTCAGAAGCATTTTGGCTGTAGAGCAGTGTAATTAAATATTCATTGGCCCAGAGAGAAAGAGAGACTGGTTAGGGCACGACGTGGAAGACCCAAATTCAAAACCCTGCTCCGAGGCCTGTTTAATTAGTTACACAAGTGGACAGCTCCAACCAGAGAAATTTAGGGACACCTGCCCCACAATACCCCATAGCTTGGTGGTCATGGAAATCACCTGAACTTTGGATTCCCAAAGCCCAAGCCCTACTCCAAATCAGGCAGAGAAGGGATATGAAAATAGGTCTCCCACATCCCAGGTGAGTGTCTTAACCACAGGGCTATTGGTATGATAGAGTGAGCCATCACTCGGACTCTCTGGTTTTTCAGGAGAAAGGGCTGACCTGGCTGTGGTGCCCAAATCCAGGAATAGGTGTTGACAGTTGTGAATTCCAAGCAGAGATGGGCACCTCCTGCCTGCACGGATTTAGGTGTCTAGCTACCTTTGAGGGTCAGGGCTGAGGCCCCACCCCTTTCCTCAGCATTTCCTACTGGCTAGCTTAGGCCGCTCCCTGCTCAACGTGCTGCATTCTGTGACCCCTTCTTAGACACCTAAAACTTGCCCCATGCCTGGTATAGGGAGCCAGGTGTCTACTGCAGGGCTGAGGAGTCCACCGGATGGCAGAGAGCCTGATTGTCGAAGGTTTGAGCACCCACTGCATCTACTCACTTGTATCTGAGAGGCAGGTGCTCAGCACATCTGATATGGGGCTGTAATTTAGCTCTTTTATAGCTAGAGCTCTCAGGCGACTATTCCACACAATGTCACCATCGTGGGGGTCTACTCCGACGGGGAGGCCAGCCATTCGGGATCACTGCTATGTCTGAGAAGGGCAAGGTGCCCTGAGGGAAGTGACAATTGAAGAGTGTCCGTATGGAGAGGGGTAAAATGAAGGCTCATGCCTAGACACCGGCAGCACAGCCCAAGGGAATAACTAGGGGAGATATGTCAGATATGCTAAGATACATGGATGATCTGCAGAGAGTTCTGTATACGTTAACATGGGCATCTTGGAAATACAAAACATAATTCTAACAGAAGAGGAGCACAAAATAAACCAAATATGAACATTTCATAACTCTATTGAAACTAAAGGGCAGTAAATTTACATGCAAGCTCCCCTTGTTACTCCGGCTCTATCCTGCTCTACACTGAGGGCTGTACATAGCCGTGGGTCTGCAGAGGGAATGGACATTTACACAGAGACGCTGCTTTGCATATTTCCATCCAAGTGACAGTGCCCAACTGTTCAGAGCAGATATAAACGTGCCACCTTCACACTTTGTGCTTCTGAGCTCGGTGTTTGTCACTCTAGACATATCAAGATGAGCTCCCAGACTCAGCTACTCTGGCTCCTCGTGCTCTGCATTCAGGGTAACAACAACAACAGGGGAAATCAGTTTATAATAAAGTTATAATATTTTACTAGGCTGCAAATGCTCAGAATTTCCTTTTCAAGCAATCATTCCCAATGGCATTTACAATGTTATTGAAGGAGGGATACAAGATGCAGCTTTGTACTTAGTTAAAAATTACGAAGTTTGTGTCATTTTATATTTCTTTTTCTTTTAACTGTTTTTTCTCCCATCCAGATGCCAAGGGGCAGATTGTGCTGACTCAGACTCCAGAATCCCTGGCAGTGTCTCCTGGAGACAGAGTCACCATCAACTGCAAAGCCAGTTCCAGTGTTAGCAGCAGCTACCTGTCCTGGTACCAACAGAAATCAGGACAAGCTCCTAAGCTCCTTATTCACAGCGCTTCCACCCGTCCCTCTGGGATCCCAGACCGGTTCAGTGGCAGTGGGTCTGGCACAGACTTCACTTTTACAATCAGCCGGGTTGAAGCTGATGATGCTGGAGATTATTACTGCCAGAAGGGTGGCAGCTCCCCTCTCACACAGTGATACAGACCAGTACAAAAACCTCATGCTCTCTGCAGCATGCGATGCAGTTACTGTTTGTGGAAGATATTACTCTCTGCCTTACAAGTGTTCTGTCAAATGTGAATGAAGAGGGTGACTTATTACATCTCAGAACATACAGTAAAAAAGAGAACTCCAAAAGACCCAATGAGTTTGCCCAATGACACAGACATTCAAATGCACAGGGTCTAGTTTTCACTGCTTTATCCTCACTATTGAATCCCAGTGCATCAGACACACATCAATACAAATTGCTCCAAACAGCTGTTACACCTTCTTTCTTAATTGAGTGGCTCCTTTTTATATCAAACAGAATTAATTCTAACACAGAGAGCTAACTGCAAACCAGAATCCCCTTTCCATGGGAAATTTCAAAGTTTCCTGTGTAAGAAAAGTTCTAAAATGTATTCTGGAAAAATCAAAAATGACTTTTTGCTTCAATAAAATTAAAACATTTCATTTCAGCGTTACCAACTCAACTTTTACGGTGAAGTATAAAAGTCAAAATTATAAAAATCAAAACAAAACATTTCAACCTTATCAAAAGGAAATGGTTTGACCTTATTGAAACAAATTGTTTTGATCATGTTCTGTTGAAAATTTTGACAGAGATACACTTCTAGAGAATGTCACCATTTCATCCAATCAACAGTTGCTGACAAAACTGTCCCAACTGAAAAATGGGAACCAACCACTTCTCACATAAATACATTTCCAATATGGCCTCAGGGTTTCCTTTTATTTCCATAGAGCCTCAATGACATCCCATTGAGAAGCTCTCAGAAATCTGGGGATTTTTAATGGTCGTGATAAGATCAGGCACCTGTTTGTTTTAAGGTGACCAGACAGCAAGTGTGAAAAATCGGGACAGGGTGTGTGTGTGTGTGTGTGGGGGGGGGGTAATAGGAGTCTATATTAGAAAAGACCCAAAAATCGGGACTGTCCCTATAAAATCGGGATATCTGGTCACCCTAGTTTGTTTGTAGAGTATGGTAAGACTTTGTGGTCGAGATTCTCAAAGGCCTGCGTGGGAGCAAATCCCAACATGCACATGAACCCTGAGGCACAAGCAGGTAATAGGCACACACAGGATTTTCGGAGTGACTGGGTAGATGCAGAGTGTGTCCTCCAGTGGGCAGGGCATTGGAATAGCCACAAAGAGGGGTGCTCACCCCAAGTTCCCGAATGGCCTGGGGTGTGCACACGCTCTGACTGGGTCTGGCTAGCAGAGGGCAGCAGGAGCCAATCAAGAGGATGTTCAGTCAGCTTCTCTATGGCTTCTGACTGGCCATACCCACTCAAAAGAGGCAGCAACTGGGGAGGGGATGTGGAACAATGTCTGGTGGAGTCTGTGGGTTGTTGGCACATTTGGTGAAAGGAGAGGGAGGCTAGCATGGGAAGAGGGGGAGGTGTCAGTTAGGGGGCCCACAATCCAGTATCAAGTGTGCACCTGGGTGCTCTAGCCTTTGAGAGGGAGAACTATGTGGACATACAATATGGGCGTCTTTATCTGTTAGCATCCCCTTGCAGCAGGAGCTGCACCAACCTAGCTCAGTCCCCCGCTTATGCGGCCACACCTGACTCTGCATTGTCAAGTCCTTGTTAAGATCTGACTCTTCTGGGACAGGTCCTTGAGGATAACAGGGAGGTGGAAGTTCCATGGCTGTAGCAGGGACTAACCAGCCCTAGTTCTCCTGAGTTAAGGAGCTTCTTCTCTAAATGTAGCTGGCTGGGGTAGGTGGAGGAACTCAGCCCCATCCAGTCCACTGGGCTCCAGCTCAGGGCCCTTGCCTGAGCATCTCCACTGATGCATCATTATTGAAAATTACCCTCTCAGGAGACCATGGTGGTTTAGTGTACGGGAATCAGGAGAGGAATCTGGTGTATTAATAGCACAGGATCAGGTGCAGCTACTGCTGTGCGAGAGTAGACCCCAGAATGGTTCATTCCAACAAGTGGCTCAGTCCACACATATAATGCATGGGGCTTTGCCAGAGAACAGCAATGGAGGGAGGGCTGGAGGCTCCCCTGCTCTGCTCACACAACACCCCCGTAGCTCTCAGGCTTGGGCACCTACCATGTCATGGAGGTAGTGGGTGTAGGGCACAGACACAGCAGGCAGCGTAAGAGCCTGGCACACTGATGCCACTTGTCAACCTCTCTGTGCTGCGCATGCATCCCAATCTGAGCATGCTCAGACCTTGGGTGAGCTCTTCCCAGACCTCATGTCAACCTGCCTGTGTGTGCCCATGAAGCCTTGAGAACAGCCATCGTTGTAGGGGTGAAAAAAGCTACCGGCAGCATTGCACAGAAGCACGCAGCTTCTGGCACCGCTGCTTTCTTGAAATCCTGGCTGTATAAGTAAAATAAAAAATTATTAGTTAATGTATTATGCGAAAGAGGATCTACTGATTGGATTGAAACCTCACACAGTAAATGACCAAATCACATTAGCTCTTCTTACTTGTATTTAAATCTGCAGCTCGCTTGGTTACTCATCATTAATCAAACAGCCGTTGTTGCCACCTGTGTCCTGTAAAACTAACTCTGGCTGCTTTACCATCCGAATCATGGAAATATATTCTAATCATTACATCCCATAATAGTGATGCTGCATTGAAACCATCAGGTCAGATATTTCAAAACTCCTTTCTGGTCATTTACATAATTGGGCTCTTTTTGCATATTCACACACAGCTGATGTTTCCTCACTGAGCTGCTGAACACATAAATGGTTCCATTTCCACTACATGCCTGACTGAGGAGCATTTCCAACCACACAGAAGCAAGATGATCTCAAAGACTCCCCTTCTCTGGCTGCTGCTTTTCTGGATTCAGGGTAAAAAACAAGGCTGCCCAGAGGATTCAGGGGGCCTGGGGCAAAGCAATTTTGGGGGGCCCTTCCATAAAAAAAAGTTGCAATACTATAGAATACTATTTTCTCGTGGGGGCCCCTGCGGGGCCTGGGGCAAATTGCCCCACTTGTCCCCCGCCCTCCCTCCAGGCAGCCCTGGTAAGAAACAGACAAGTGTTAAAAGGGTTAATAAGGAATGAGACAAACCATCAAAAATGGCAGTGGGTTTTTTATTGAAATACTAATTCCTGGTATATTTTCTAGTTCACTTCTACCGTTCACTTTACAAATGTTTCAATGTAAAGTTTTGAATAATGTTAACATCATTGTCCCATAGCCCCAACCCTGCCAATTTTCATTCTCTCTCTCCAGGTTCCATTGGACAGACTGTGATGACTCAGACACCAGAACCTCTCTCAGTGTCTGTGGGAGAGACCTTCACTATCAAATGCAAAGCCAGCGCAAGCATTAACAGCTACATTGCTTGGTACCAACAGAAACCTGGACAGGCTCCCAAGCTTCTTATCTATTACACCAACACCCGTCCCACGGGCATCGCAGACCGGTTCAGTGGCAGTGGGTCGGGCACTGACTACACATTCACAATCAGCAGGGTTGAATCTGATGATGCTGGAGATTATTACTGTCCGCAGGGTGCTCGCTTCCCTCTCACAGTGATACACACAAATACAAAAACCTCCCTGCTCTATGAACTGTGCAGCGTAGTAGACACTAGTACACACAACTAGCACCACAGTCAAGTTTTCAAATGTTCTGCCAAAAGACAACTAGAAGGAAAACGTCTCCCATCCACTTACATAATCTCAAACTCTAGTACTGTATTGCCATCCTGAGAGTTTAGCTGTGCAAGGAAGTTTGTTAGTCACTGGGGAATCCCACCAGGGTGATTCCAATTTATTCCTTATTTTTTTAAGTCAAACCTTAACTGTGAATGTTCTGGGTTTATAATGCTTGTTGTTTGAATAATGACAACACCCCCGTATTGTATTTTATCCTAAATTACTAATACGTACTCTCAGCATTAACTCCACTTGATTATTATTATTCTTTATTGTTTGCATTACCATAGCACTTAGGAGCCCCTGTCATGAACCAGGACTGCATCGTGCTAGCTGCTGGCCAACCACAGAACAAACAGATGTTCCCTGCCCCAATGAGCCGACAATCTGAAATTCGTCAGGAAATTAATATATTAATCCAGAAGAAACTGCTGAAAATTAAGGTTGTTCTCAGATAAAACCCCAAAACACATGAAATAATAAATGTAATATGTGTTCATGCAACACGGATCACACACAATTAAATTGTTATTACGTTGTGTTCATTAAGGCATTGATACAAATCCCCAGGCAAAAATTATGCAGATCAGATGTGAGTCATCACAGAAGGCACCAGTATTTTCTGGGAACAAGACAAAACATCCTCTCCTGACCTGGTTTATAGAGGACAGCTCCTTGCTCTATACCTTTCCCAAGCATTACGCCATAGGGGCATATACATGCATTGTTGATAGAGAATCCACTGGTGTCTGGTACTCTAGAGTGCGGACCCCTTCTTGGTCTGTTCGGGAGGGGGCCAAGCGCTGCGCGTTTTCACCAGCCACCAGAAACTTTGCAGCTAACAGGTATAGTGTATTGGCTCGTTACACCTGCCCTGCCTGGGATGACCACATCCCATGTTCTGCCTCATTCCCAAGACATCAAGAGTGGTTGAGTCTATGACATCTATGGGGAGCCTGCTGCACTGGCCCTAACAACCCAGAAAAATGTACAAAGAAAGCCTGGTGATTATGGTGCAAGGGAATTTTTTCTTTTTTGCGCCATGACCCCACAACCTTGAGGACTCCTGAAGTTTGAATCCAAACTAGGCTTTCAACCTTCTTTCCCTCCTCCCTCCCCCCCCCCAAAAAAAAAAAAAAAAAAGGAAAAAAAACCTAAAAAACCTCATAATGGGGATCTAGGACACAACTTCTGCCTATGCTGTGCAAAGCTATTTCTCCTCTGTGAGATAACCATCTCTTTGTATATTCCCAGACAGAAACAACATTATGATGGAGTTAAGGTTGTGAGTACATACTGGTAATTTAAAGGTAAAATAAGAGATCAGGGATAAAGTTAAAAGAACTCAAAACAGGTTATAGGATGGAAATACACAGTGAGGCCACTGAAAAAACCAAACTCTGTCCTGTAATGATGAAGTGCAATTAAGATATAGATGTGATTAAAGCAGTTTAGGGTTTGAGGATCCCAGATTAGATTAAATAGATTTTTAAAGACACTATGGATTTTTTTTCATATTTCCCCCCTCCCAGCATCCCTACAGGGTAGTGTTAACGTTGGCTGGGTGCCTTAACAGTAGTTTTATTATCTTAACACGTTAAGATGGTACACTTTTAAAAAAGTCCTTGGTTTTACCATGCTTGATCTAGGATAAGAACATCCTTGCAATGTTTTGTTTTTTAAATCATAAATTACTGATACATACTGTTAACCTTAACTCTATCTTAATGTAGTTCTTTTTGTCTGAGAATTTGCTTAGTTTAAAAAAAAAAACATTAACAATTTAATACATGAACACTAATAAGTAACCCAAAGAGAATGTCACCAGACAAGATTACTAATGAGATGCAGATATGTAATATTAACCTTACATCTTCTTTTTATTTTATTTAGAGTCATAGATTTTGAAGACCGGAAGAGACCATCATGATCATCTCATCCAATCTCCTGCATAACACCGGCTGTAGAACCCACCCAATAAATCCTGCATCAAGCCCAGAACTTCTGTTTGAGCAATAGCATATTAGCGAGAAAGGTCTCCAGTCTTGATTTAAGAGGGCAGATTTATTTGTACACCAAGGCCGACCAACCAGCCAGTTTCCATCACCAGAGCAGCCAAAGTCTACTGGTAAATCTGGACACTGATTTGTAACTGATTTATCGTTTTAGGGGGTTGTTAGTGAGACTGGCACTATATGAAAGGGGGCCAGGGAGAGTCCAGTCCCTGAGTCTGGACTCGAACGATTTCACGGCTGCAAACCAGCTTTAACAACAGTACAGCAGAACCCCATTTATCCAACCCTCCCTTAACTGGCTCTCCACATTTACCAGACAACCAGGACTCCAGTGCCAGAAATGGTCAATCTCTCCTGTGTCCACTAAATGGTGCTGCAGCATCGCCCTTTTCCATTGTCCACTTTATCTGGATTTCTGATTATCCAATCTGGCCCTAGTCCCAATTAGATCAGATAGACCAGGGTCTGCTGTGCTTGCAAGGTTCCCCAGTGCACTCATTCAGTGTGCACTGAAGGTGAACTGCTTGGGGACTTGGTTCTGTATGATGGTCTTGACTCAAAGCATGAAACTGTCCTGGGTGGCCGAGGTTCCCCAAGTAACAAATGGGGAACTGAGACACAGAGAGATTAAGTGACTTGTCCCAGGTCACACACGACTACTATAGCAGAGCCAGGAACTGAACTCAGATCTCTTCAACACCAGTCTACTTACTTAACAACAAGCCCATCCTTCCTCAATAAGGGCCCAGGTGCTATCTATACACTATACAGGTCTCCTGATGTAGGATGAGATAATACCTCAGGGCTACAGTGATCACAGAGAATACAAATGCTGAATCGATCTACACTCTGGCTATGGTGTAAATATCGCCGGGCCAGGCCGTACTGCCATAGTTTGAAAGGCCTCATCTTTAAAAACTAGCTCCACAACATCACAGCTTGAAACATGTGACTGGGGGCTAAACAAGGACACAGATATGAGAAGGCCAAGAAGCATCAGGCTGTTTAGCACTGCACTCCTTGGGGAGCGCTACAACATCCACCTGGGCACTCCGCTCCTGAACTAAATTCTGTGGAAAACTCTGCCATTGCCCAGCAGGTGGCAGTATTATGTCACAACATTGCAGAGCCAGAGATGTCAGGCCGAACAGGCCAGCTGGACTCTGAAGGATTCACTGATGCAATCTGATTCAAGAGGAAGGAGAATAAATGAGTGACTGGGCTTCCCTGAGCACAGTATTTAAAAAACATCTATAAGGCCAGACTAGCAGCCTTTTATCTCCACAGCTGAGTGCTTATTCGCATGAGCAGTCAGCAGGAGTTCTATGGGGTAATGCCAACAATACGATGCTTGGCGTATACAGGTATACACATGCATACAAATGCCATAAACAGCCTCTGCCGTGAAGTTTTTACAGCCTCCCTTCAAACCAAAAGACACATCAGGAGCATCAGTGTGACCAATGTTCTTTAAGGTCTGCAATAAGAGGGACTGCCAGGTACTCAAAATCTCTCCCCTCTCTAGTTTCTGCCCAAATCTCCTTGTCACACAAAATGGACACAGGGCGAGGTTCAGAAACACGCTTCAGTGCCTAGGGCTGCGTATGCGGACCAGGAACACAGTGTGAGCCCAGCTATGACATGCAGTAGTGTCACTGTTACCAGGGTTCCTTTCCAGCGCTATGGATCGTGTTATTTAGTTTGCTGTATTTTGCTGGCTTAGTGTGAAAGGAAAGCGGTTACTTGCCACGGGTAATTGAAGGGCATCCAACCCAGTTATCTCCTGCAGAAGGAAATACTGGGTAATTCAATTATATTTCCATGGGGCAGGAGAAAAACTGAACTAGAAAAAGAAAACAGGCTGAGCTCTTCAAACTGGTGTTAAAAACCTTCTAGAAAATGAGTGAATGGTTTAGCTACTCGTATCTAGCTGCAGCACATATGGTGTCCTCTGCACCATCTTGCTACTCCAGTCTTTAAACCAGACACACGAATACAAGACAGTTCAGAATCCTGCCCCCACCACTCACATGAAGTGAATTTACATGGCTCGTTCCTTTTGCAAATTCACACATGAGCGACACTCCCCTCCTGCCTGCTGAGCTCGTATAAATGGAGCTGTTTGCACTGCACAGTGCCCTGGTTAGCATTGGCCGCTGAGAACTGTCACAATGATCTCCCACACTCAGCTTCTCTGGATACTAGTTTTTTGGATTCAGGGTAAGAAAAAACAATAGGCCCAGCTTTAATGAACAATAACATCAGTGACAATGTAAATATAATCTATTCATTATTGTAACAGATAATACGATATTTTATTTAATGCTGTTTCATAAGATAGCGGGTTAAAAATGTGTTGCAAAATAAAGCTATAACTCTTTGATCAGTGCATTACAAATTCTTCCATTTCCTTTTTACTTCTAGATTCCATCGGGCAGAAAGTGCTGACTCAGACGCCAGAATCTCTATCGGTCTCTCCAGGAGACACAGTCACTATCAAATGCAGAGCCAGTGAAAGTGTTAGCACCTACCTAGCTTGGTACCAGCAGAAATCAGGACAAGCTCCTAAGGTCCTTATCTATGGTGCTACCACCCTGCAATCAGGCGTCCCAGCCCGGTTCAGCGGCAGTGGGTCTGGAACCGATTTCACTCTCACAATCAGCAGGGTTGAAGCTGAAGATGCTGGAGATTATTACTGTCAACAAGGCTACATCCCTATCACAGTGATACAGACCAATACAAAAACCTCCCTGTTCCAGCACTGTGCACTCAGCGTTTCTCACAGGTGCCTGTGGACAGTCAGCTTCACTGATTTCATAACAAATAAGGAACAACAGGAAGTTATTTAATTAACTCGCTGCCACAACAACACAACAAAGTCCTCCCACTGTCATTTTTACTCTCGATGCACAGAGCTCAGGGAAAACCTAACTCTAAATGGCTCTGTTAAGTAAAGCTTGTTGAGACAGGCCGAGCGGTTCTTTTAAAAGTACAACTGCAAAAGGGAGGAATGAGAAAAGCCGTGCTTGTGCAGCAGCTATGAGGCCTTGATCCATGACTGGGGCCCCTAAGCATTACAGCAGTACAAATAACAATGATAGTAATTTATAAATATGGGCCTTCTTAGGCACAAAATAAATGTTCCACAGAGCTCAGCATGTTGGAAGGTCTGTTGAAATTCTGGCCATACCTGTCTCAATAGAAGCAGCTACGTAGCCCATATATAGATGCCTAAATGGGAACTCAGCTCTTTAGAAAAACCTGCATCTTAGAGCCTGATCCTAGGCCCAGTGAAGTTAACAGGAATATTCCCATTTAGTTCTATGGGCATTGGATTGGACCCCTTTCAGGCTCATCTGCAAGCCACAGTCTTCTAGGGTTCACTCAGCAGCAAGTGGCTGGTTAGTTACTGGAGAGGCAGGTAACAGATGAACAGCTGGGAAAGGGTGTAAATAAAACAGCCCACAAGGAGGGAACAAGATGAATCAGGTGTTACAAGGCGGGCATCAAAAAGAAGTGGAGCCTTCTCATAAATTTCCATCATTCTCTTACGTACCCTGGACCACCACAAGGTCTGGCCAGGAGGAAGAAGTGTAAGATAGTGACCATATTGTCCATGCCACAGCTATCCAAGGAACGGGCAGGTGCCTCCTCCTACCCATCCACCTCAGACAGATGCTGGAATAGTTACTGGGAAGTAGCCAAATATCAGGATCTGGCAGCTAAATTGCAGCACAGCCCTAGTTCAAACAGAACTAATCACAGACACAACGTCAATGGGGCGTCCACAACAGCCACTGAATTGTAATCCATGGTAAATCGCGGATCTCCAAAGATCATCAAAGTGCTCTAATTCACAGTGAATACACAAGTGTTCCACAGAGTCTCTAATCAGTTAGGACACCTACTAATTAACTGTCAGCTAATGAGAATTCATGTTCAGGGCTTTGGAGCGGAGCCCGGAGCTGGAGTGCAGAGCAGCTCCAGAGCAGTGGAGCTGCATGTTTTTGCCTGGAGCTGGAGCGGAGCCGGAGCACAGCTCCAAAGCCCTGTTCATGTTCATTGACAATCTTAACTGAGAGTCTCTACAGCTATATGAATTATGGGCTTGAGCCAAAGCCCACTGGAGTCAGAGAAAAGTCTCCCATAGACTTCAATGAGCTTTGAGATCAGGCCCTTAAGGTTTTAGCTCCAGCATTCTTTCACAGCTGGTGTGTAGGCAGGGGAATGAATGAGCAACCTTAATTTGAAGTCATTTTTTGTTTGTCCAGGACATGAAATAGTGTATCTAGAAATATACACATGGAAACACTCATCAGAAAAGTCCCATCCATATAAATCCTTTTGAAACTCAGATCAAAGCAGTGATGATGGCGGCTGCATTAGGTCAGTGTTCATTTTCTCATCTGTTCCAGAAATTATTAGGGCTTCTTTTCATGAGTGATGGACTACAGCAGTGCCCTCATGAAAGAAACCAGACTGGAGTCTACTGACATACCCTGCCAGCCTGGTTGCCAGCAGTATCAATGTATAGTGGAAGATATCAAGCGGAAGCAGCAGCTTTGCAAAGACACAAACCACTGTCTAAACCCCCTCACTTGGCATAGTTTGTCAAGTAAAGGAGGTATAAATGTTGCCTGCCTGGATCATGGATTGTGGGGGAACATTTGTGGGAGCCTTTATACGTGTTGCCAGCACATCACTTTATAGTAATGCGCATTAAGCTGCAACCAGAGTGAAATATCGCAGCAAACAATTCCCTAGTGAAATACTGCTGGCAAACCGTCCTCTACCTGCTGGACGGCATGATGTCACACAGGTTCCCTCTCACTGTGGCTGGATTGTCCCTTCCAAGGGTTCTCTGTGGGGCTGGAACGGGGCGCTGTGTACATCCTCTGGCCCTTACTACTCCCTCCACCTGCCCAGTCTCCACCACCTCCTCCCATGCAGATTCCAGGTGCAGGCAGTGCCCTTCACAGAGTGCAGAGGAAATGGAGGAAGGTAGCATGGATGTAGCTGGAACAACTCTGTGCACAATCATGGGGAGATCTATGCATGGAGAGGAACCTGAGTGCACAGATCTCAGGGGTACGATCAAGGTTGTTAACACTAAACCACCCAGTCAAAGATGAATGTTTCTAGACTCCAGATATGGAGTACATTATTCACACGAGCTTTGCATATTCACACACAAACACTCACTCACTCACTGGGCTACGGAGGTCTTTTAAATGCATCAGCTGGGACTATGTGGGTAACTGATCACTGTGCCCACTCCAGAGCTGCCAAGACGATCTCTCCGACTCAGTTTCTCTGGGCACTTGTTTTTTGTTGCAGTCCAAGTAAGAAATAAAAGATAACTCAGGCTTTCAGGCAACGTAGCATCAGGAAGAAAAACATTTAAAAGATGGACAATGTAATATCACAGTATTTTATGAATTACATCACAATACTTTCTTAATCAAAAAGTGACTGTAAACACAGTCCTAAGCTTTAAATAATTGTAACAACATGTCGCGTCTGTAGGGCATTTCTTTCTAAATCTAGACTCCTACAGAGACACTGTGATGTCGCAGACCCCAGAATCCTTGACAGAGTCTCCAAGTGACAACAATGACTATTAGTTCCAGTGCTAGCAGTAATATGGCTTGATACCAACAGACAGCAGGACAAGCTCCTAAACTCCTTATCTACAATTTTAGCTCGAGAATTCTTTCACAGCGCAGGCGCAGGGCAGCACCACAGCGCCCCCTACAGAGGATGCAGCCCTGGCTGTATTAAATAGGACATGTTCTTCAATCTCCATACACATGTACCACATACAATACTCTGCGCAGCACGATCAAACTCGTGGAGCTGAACATCCCCCAGTGACATTAGATGGCAGCACAGACACGTATCAAGCTCACCCTGAACACACTGCAGACTCTGGAATTCTGAGTATGGGCAGTACTTCGTCATAAGTGACGTCAAGAAAAACAACAGAACATCTGAAATGATGCAAACAAATCAGTTCTCCATTTTTAGGGCCTGAGGAGAGACGCTTTGCATATTCACATCTGCCTGAGATTTCCCTGCTGCTCTGAGCAGTTATATATGGAGTCCCTTTTTACAGTCTTTAGGGTTTATTGATCAGCACCGGGCAGTCCAGACGTAGCAAGATGATCTCACAGGTTCAGCTCATCTGGCTGCTAGTCCTCTGGATCCAGGGTAAGATTCCATTTGAGATAACACTGGTCTGGTGGGATAATGGGAGATTGAGCCCTGGAAACATCTCTCACACATACATGAATACACACAATTACGGTGACCAGATGTCCTGACTTTATACGGACAGTCCCCATATTTGGGGATTTTTCTTATATAGGTGCCCATTACTCCCCACACTCTGTCCCCATTTTTCATACTTGCTATCTGGTCACCCTACACACAATATATTGCTCAAGCTCAAATTTACTGCATTCTCTGATTTTTAAATCCATTCCTTTTTCATAATCTTTTAGTTAATTGAGAGAAAAGGATAAACCATGATACAAAACTAAAGTGAAAACATGAATGTTCTGACTCATGCATTATGTTAATTTAAATTTTCCTTTCAATTCAGACTCCAGTGGGCAGATGGTGATGACTCAGACTCCAGAATCCCTGGCAGTGTCTCCAGGCGACAGAGTCACCATCAACTGCAAAGCCAGTTCCAACACTAACAACTACGTAGCCTGGTACCAACAGAAAGCAGGACAAGCGCCTAAGCTTCTTATCTATGCTGCTCTCTCCCGTTACACTGGGGTCCCAGACCGATTCAGTGGCAGTGGCTCTGGCTCTGGCACTGATTACACTCTCACTATTAGCAGTGTAGAAGCTGAAGACGCTGGAGATTACTATTGTCAGTACACTTATAGCTCCCCTCTCACAGCGATACAGACCCGTACAAAAACCTCCCTGCCCTGTGTGGTTTCAGTTTCTCTCCTGTAACAGATGCTTCCTCAAGAGAATAACAGTTTGAACATAACCTCAGTGTTATGCAGTGTCCTGCTGCAATGGGGTGCAGAGTCTATGCACTACAGATAGGGCCTGAACCAATGGAGTCAGTGAGAGACCTTCCACTATACTGGATCACGCCTGTTGTAAGGAGGGTTGAAACCTGCTTCATTCAGCTGGATACCACTGCAAAAACTGCTGAGATTAAAGAGGGAGGCTGCCCCTGCAATATCCTGGCTGCTAATAGCCCAGATACACTCCCCGTCATTTTTACCACATGAATACTTTGAGCATCATTGGTCACCTAGTGATGAATGAGGGATGCCAACCAACGGGACAGGCCACGATCATGTGGTTCCCCGGGAATAGGGAATACAAACAGCAGAAGGGCAGCAGAGCCTTGAAAGGCTGGAGTCGCTAACCAGACAAAAAATTCTCACCAATGAAATGTCAATATCTGCTAACAGATCCCACACCCCAGTGTCTGCGGTGCCACAATTACCTCCTATTCTCAGAAACGAGGAATGCCGGCCATAACTACAGAATGGGGACCGTATCCTGCAGAGCAGTGACTCTGAAAGGGATTTAGGAGTCAGAGTGGAGAAGTAACTCAACAGGAGCTCTCAGTGCGATGCTGTGGCAAAAAGGGCTACTGTGATCCTTGGATGTGTACTCAGGAGATTAGTGTGTACGAGTAGGGGGGGATTTTTCCTCTGTATGCAGCACCGGCAAGACCGACACTGGAATACTGTGTCCAGTTCTGGTATCCATATTTTTAAATTGATGTGGAAACATTGGAGCGAGTGCAGAAAAGAGCCACAAAAATTGTGAGAGAGCTGGGGGAAAATGCCTTACAGTGAGAATCTTACAGAGCTCCAGCTGCTTAGCTTATCAAAAAGACGACTGAGAGGTGGCATGGTTACACTGTACATGGAACGGCCAGGAGAGAAAATGCCATGTACTAAAAGACTCATTTAACCTACTGAGAAAGGCAAACGAGAACCACTGGCTGAATCCTGAGCCCAGACTAGTTCCAATTAGAGATCAGACACAAAATGTGAACAGTGGGAATAGTCCACTGTTGGAACAATCTGCCGAGGGCAGTGATGGATTCTCCATCTCTTCCTGTCTCCACATCGAAACTGGATGCATTCCTGGAAGACATGCTCTAGCCAAACACAAGTTATTGGGCTCAATACGGGGACAACTGGGTGAAATTTAGTGGTATGTGCTACCCAAGAGGTCAGACGAGATAATCTCATGTTCCTTTCTGGCCTTAAACTGTATGACTGTATGGATCCAAAAAGAAATATGGTTTGTCCCAGGTACCTCATTGAGGAAACTGCTCAGAAATGCTGATTTTTAAGTGTTCTCCTCTGTCTCTGTTCTCTCTAACTTGTGTCTACCTCAGTATTTGGGGCTACAGGAAGCCTTGTCCTTCTCTGCAGGGACTTTGATCTGCGGGAAGCCTTTCCATGGGCAAGGAAGATTCACGCACTAGGCGAAACTTCCACCTTGCGCCCCACCTCCCCCCGCACCGCAGCAGCTCCCACCCCCAGCCCAGGGAGCCGTGTGGCAGCTCTGACCCAGGGGTTCCCCTGGGCTGCCGGCGGCGCGCTGACCCAGGGGAAGCCCTGGGCTGCCGGCGGCAGCTCAGACTCCCTCTCCCTCCCAGCGCAGCGGCCGCTGTTAAAAAAAAAATTGGGGGCACCGCTTTTTGGTGCCCCCAAACCTTGGCGCCCTAGGCAACCGCCTAGTTAGCCTAAATGGTAGCACCAGCCCTGTCCATGGGGCTGCCACAAATCTTATCCAGTCTGTTTGGGGCTGTGACTGGCTTTTCCTCCCTCCCCCCACCCCCCCCATGGATCTGAAATAAACTGCATATGAAGTAAAAATCAAACTGGGCAGCTTCTTTCCATTCTAACTGGCAGTGTTTTAGTGTTCTCCTGTCATACAAGGAGACTATAATAATCCTTCAAACACCTAGTCTGCACCTCCCTTCCTCCCATCCTCTCCATATAGAGCAATCAGAACACAGCGCGTTTCAAAACATCCTTTTTTCTTTAATAGCTATGCACCATGCACCCAATTTGCAGGAAATACAAACCCAAGGAGCTACAGCTTGGAATGTGTAAGGAACCACGGTCTATCCTGGGACCAAATCCATCATTGGCGTAACTGCACTGGTTTCAAGGGATTTACACCTGGGACAAATTTCACCCATGTTTTTAAAAATGTTATTTTTACTCAGCTTTGTTGCCGGCATTCCCTTAGAAACGCAGATCTGAAATCCAGCTTCAAACATCATTTATTTGTTGCCTATTTCACAATGTGATCCACGGTTTGGGGAAAACATTTTATAGAAAAATATCAGAAATAGAAAAGATCCAATATTGTTATTATTTAAATTCCAGTCGCACCCGGATACCCCAAACAGGACCAGGGCCCCATTGTGTTCAGCGTCCTACAAACAGATAGTGGCAGGCAGTCAAATAGACAATGAGTGGAAGGGGCAGCAGAGGTACAGAGAAGGGAAGAGACTTGCCCAAGGTCACACACCCAGTCAGTAGCAGGATTGGAATCGAGGTCTCCTGAATCCCAGTCCTATGCACTAACCATTGGACCACACCACTGTGTCCCATTCCCTTGTCTCCTGCTAGCCAAGGATTATTCTCTCCCGTGTTCTTTGGCATGTGTTATTTTAAATGACTCACATAGACCTCACCCGAGCAGAGATTTCCTCATATATTTATCCTAAACATCTTTTCTTCATTTTCCATCTCTTTGCCTTTTTAATGAATACTCAAGAATTCCCAGCTAGTCCTTGAACATTAACAGTGGGCTGGTTTTGCACAGGAGTCAGATCTTCAGCATTTTAAATATTTCATATTTATTTGATATTTAAATATTTTCATATTTAGTTTACAGTTGTAACAAAACTTACAGCTAATAAAGCTGAACTGCTCCTCTCTGCCAGCAGGTGGTGTCACAAATGTATAAAACCTGAAATAGCTCTATACAAACACTAAACATACGGAAACAGCTGACATTATTTCTGTGTAATTAGCATTTTGACTGTTAACCTAGTGACTACATACACTCCAATGATGGAAACAAATTAGCTCTCAGCCCAGAACTTGTGACATGAGGTCTCAGTGCGGATTTTTTGCATGGTTCCACTTGAGGTAGATTTCCCTGCTGTTCAGAGCAGGTAAATTATTTTGTTTAATTTGTTACGTTTCATTAACAATATTACTCAGCTCAGACACACTAAGATGATCTCAGAGGCTCAACCCATCTGGTTATTAGTTTTGGATCCAAGGTAAGAGTCAACCCAATAGAGCCTGGCTTAAAGAGGCAATTAGAGATCCCCATCTAGAAATGTCACTATATCGATTAAGCATGGTCTCATTTCAGTGACACGCCTGGTTTATTCTTTATTTTCACGTTAGGATCTTTGTGTTAATTTATAGTGAATCAAGAAAACAGCAGAAACACTGTTCAAATCTACAAGAGTGTATAATGCCTCTGTGCAGAAATGTTATCGACAAATCTTTGTCAGTATTTCCCTTTCTATTCAGATTCCAGGGCTGACTCAGTAACCAAAGTCCTTTCAGTGTTTCCAAGAGAAAGCATCACTATGCTCTGCAAAGCCAACTCCCATGTTCTCCATCCCATTGCCTGGTGCCAGCAGAAATCAGGACAAACTCCCAAACTTCTTATCTACCCTGCTTCCATCAAACACGAGGATTCTCCAGACCAGATCAGTGGAACTGGGGACAGATATACTGATCACATACACAATCCACGGGGTAGAAGTAGATGATGCTGGACATTAAAGTTACCAACAATGTGCAAGGCCACCTTGCGCAGTGCCGCAGGCCAGTACAATAGTCTTCCTGTTCAGTTTCTTTCATGTTCATGTAATTAACACACAACTACTGTACAATGTTATACGGGTACCTACTATACAATGCAAGGCTGTGCTAGATGGACAAATTCCCAGCACCTTACAGATCACATGTACCCAGGGAAGTTCTACCTCTAATTCCCACATTAGAATGATTAGCAATTTGTGTGAGTGAGAGAAGGAGAAAGCCCTGTCCGGTGTCCTTCCCATCTGCTTATGCAGAATCCTGTGCAATTCGCTGTGCAAACTGTGAGCAGCTTTTCTGAACCATCCCCAAATACCTAAGGATTTAATAATTTGACAGCAAGTAAAAAGGAAGAGGAAAGAGACGGAATTAGATTTCAGGCCAGAGTGCTTTGAAAATGACCTTTGTAAGGGGTAACTGTTTGGCTCGGTGAATCTCGAGAATTGAGTCCAACAGAAGCAATCAACATCTGCTGTGAGATTGGTTGATAGAGAAAGCAGATTTTCTGAGCTCGAATCCCAAATTTCCGCAAGGGCCAGTTTAAACGCTTATCTACAAACAGTGCCACTCACTGAAAATTTTTGAGACAACTCCAAAATAAAAACAGACTTGTTGGACACCACAAGAGTTTAAATGTAAAAAGATTTGATCACTGTGTTTTATAGATTCATAGACTCTAGGACTGGAAGGGACCTCGAGAGGTCATCAAGTCCAGTCCCCTGCCCTCATGGCAGGACCAAATACTGTCTAGACCATCCCTGACATTGTAACCGTGTTGGTGCCAGGATATTAGAGAGACAAGTTGGGTAAGGTAATGTATTTTATTAGTCCAATAAAAGATATTACCTCATCCACCATGTCTCTCTGAAGGGTTTGGTGGAAGTGAGGACCCCATCCTGACCCTCATACAGTAAATGGTAAATTTCACAGGAGCAATGGTAGCAGGTTCTGACCTTCAAATCCCAAGTGTGGGGAGAGGTACAAGAGGGTGCCTGTATCTATAATTCAAGTTTTGGTGCACTGCACCTCTATTTGAAAGAACTTTACCTACCTGTCTGCTGGGGCATGGGGTTGTGCAGTATTGCAGGAGCAAGAGATGCTCTCTGCCTTCTCCTCATGGAGATTTTATATCTTTGTTGTGTCCTTCATCTAAAACTACAAGTCAGCCCAGGTGTAAATGAGGAGGAAGAGCAAGGCTACGGGCAATTTGACCCTCGGGCTGCCGACTTTTTGAAGGAAAAACTAGAGGAAAGAAAAACCTCCCGTATGGCAGAAAGGAAAATACAGTGCAAGGGTGACTTCTTTAGATACAAGTTTTAACTAATCTGTTTAACAAACTAAATGATTTCATACAATGATAACTAACTGAACACCTACTGCAGTAAGATTTCAACGTTGTATTATTGTAACCAACAATGGGCTACAGTCTGCCAACATAACTCACATCAGCTACTACCTAGTGCCCCTTGAAATCATTGGGAGGTTTCTCGCCCCCAATCCCCAAGTTTTCCTGCAATAGGCTAATGTACAGAGAGGTGCTACTGATTATGAGTAACTGTGAGAAAACTGCCTTTAACAAACCGCCTATGGTGATTCACACATTTTCTTAAATCACTTTAAATATGGGACTCTTCATATTTAGTGCACAATTATAATAAATCAATGAGACTGAATTTCCCTTCACTGCAAGAGTCAGGAACATATTAAATGCTATATTTCTTTATCAAATACTCTCAACCCACTGACATTCTGCCAATGAAAAGTAGTTTCCCTGTACTTAGTAGCCACAACCATTGTGATGCAAACAAATCCTTTCTCAAATATGAGCCTGTGACAACATCTGCGTCTAGGTATTTTGCATAGTTCCATTGGACTGAGCTGCTATAAATATTTTGGTTTACACTTTAGGCTTCATTTATCAGCATCAGTCAGTTCAAGATGATCTCACGGGCTCAGTTCCTCTTGTTGTTAGTGTTCTGGATCCAGGGTAAGACTGCAAACAATTGAGCACTGGCTTAAGAAAGCAAGGAGTGATCGTGTGATTAGAAAGTCTCAGTATATAATCTGGTCTCTATCAAACAGTGACATTCTTTGCTTATTATTTATTTTCATTTTGAATGTATTCACGGTCATAGATAATACATTAAGAAAGTAATAACAATGCCATTTAACTGTGTAAGTAAATATTTCACATAATGATTCTGGATAAACTCAATGGTTTTTTGATTTATAGCTTTATTTATATCTTATTTTATATTCAGATTCCAGCGGGGACATTGTGATGACTCAGACTCCAGAATCCCTGACAGTGTCTCCAGGAGCCAGTGTCACTATCAGCTGCAAATCCAGTTCCAGTATTGGCAATGCTGTTGCCTGGTACCAGCAGAAATCTGGACAAGCTCCTAAGCTTCTTGTTTATGGTCCCTCTACCCGACCCGCTGGGATCCCAGACCGGTTCAGTGGAACAGGGAATGGAAACACTGATTACAGTTTAACAATCAGAAGTGTTGAAGTTGATGATACTGGGGATTATTATTGTCAGCAGTATACCAGCCGCCCTCTCACAGTGATACAGACTACTACAAAAACCTCTCCACTCTTTTCTTTTTTCTCACTCTAGTGTAACAGATGCTTCCTGTAGACAGCATCACTGTAACTATGGTATTGGAACCAGAGGCACTGATAACATTCCAGCGCTGAGGGCACTTCACCACTTATGAGCATTTACAACTAAACTAGGAGGCAGCTGGCAGCAATACATCCACTGGGATCCAGCAGGGACAGCTGAGGCCAAAGATGCTTTAAGGTAGGGGAGGATGGAGGAAGACCGAAGTAGCACGAAATAGGAAGGCCCAAGGGAGAGAGACTGGAAGAGTTTGGAGGAGGATCTAGAGGAAGGAAATGATGGATCAGGGGAGAGAGGAAATCCAAAATCCCAGCTGCCTGGGATATAAACCAACACCAGTGTGTCTCATGCCAAACTACAGGGCAAAGGTACCCATGACCCCCACAGTTACCCCCACTACAACCAATGGACCTACAACTGATACACCACAACACAGCAAGTGCAGGACCATGTAATTGCAGGACAGTATGCTATACCTATAATGACCACATAATGGATACGGTACACTACACTGTCCCAGAGCAACAAAATCAACACCTCCTACAGAGCACAGCCACAGAGGAAAGCTCTGCTTCTAATGGGCACATGCAAATCAGTCCATGTGTGTATGGACATAAGCAGAAAACACTTGCCCTCCTTATCCTTTTACATGAAGGGCTGACACCATCACTGACCGACTCCTGGTGGATGGGGAGGGGTTAGACCTATGCACGCCCTCTGCACTAACCCAGCACCATCAGCCTTTGGATCCCAAAGCACTTTACAAACACTGATCAGTGATATCCCAGCACGCCCAGTGAGCATCACCCTCCCCATTGTACACTGAGGGAATATGAGGCACAGAGATTTTGGGCCCAACTCCACTGCCATTGAAATCAATGGGAGTTTTGCCTCTGACATCAATGGGAGCAAGATGGGGCTTATAGGGTCAAATCGTGCAGTCCTTGCTCATGTAGATCATCCCTTTGATTTCAATGGGAACTGAGAACAGTCAGTACTTTACAGGATTGGGACCACAATGACTAGTCAAAGGTCACACATTAAGGCTGTGGCAGAGCCAGACCAGGCCCCGCGTGTTCTGTGCCTGAGCTACCAGACCATCCAATTGTTCCCTGAAGGGCGAGTGACCATCACACACTGCGATGATGCACAGAAACCAACTCTATGTCTAGTCAGAGCAGGGGGGCCAGGATCCCGCACACAGGGGCTGCTTTGCATGTGAACTCCCCAGTGACGCTGCCCTGTTGCTCTGGGGGCTATACACGATTTTGTTTTCTTGTAGTCTATGACCATTGTCTAAAGATGCAAATGTAAATCGCATATTAATAAACAACACTGCTCACTATCAATGACCATTTATCTTTCTTTCTTTCTATTTTATAATTAATCCAGGCTCCTATGGGCAGGTCACTATGACTTAGTCTCCAGAATCCCTCTCTGTGTCTCCAGGAGAAAAAGTCGCCATCAGATGTACAGCCAGTTCTAGCCTTAGCAGCTCCCGTGTAGCCTGGTAGCAACAGGAATCTGGACAAGCTCCTAAACTTCTCACCTATTTTGGCTCCTCCTGTGCATCGGAGGTCCCAGCCCGGTTCAGTGGCAGTGGGTCTGGCACCGATTACACTCTCACAATCAGCAGCATTGAAGCTGATGAGGCAGCAGATTACTACTGTCTGCAGACTGAGAGCTCACCTCTCACAGTGATACAGACAAAGACCTCCCTGCTGTGGGTGCCTCAAAAGGCTGATTTCTGTGAAAATCATCACACTGTCAGCGTAGCTGCTGCACCCCGACTTACCCTGACATGGGACGCTGCGCGCTATGTCTACACTGCAATTCGACACCCGCAGCTGACTTATGCCAGCTGACTTGGGCTTTGCAGTAAGGGGCTGTAGACATTCAGGTTTGGGCTGCAGCCCGAGCTCTGGGACCCTCCCCCCTCACAGGGTGCTAAAGCTTGAGTTCCAGCCCAAGCCTGAAGGTCTAGACCACAATTAAACAGCCCCTTAGCCCGAGTCCTGTGAGCCCTAGACAGGTGGTCCGGGCCAACCTTGGGTTTTAACGGCAGTACAGACATACCCTCAGTGCCCAGAGCCCTCACTGCAACACCTGGCTCCTTCTCTCCCCTTTGCTCCCCACCATTAACATACAATTCACCAACCATTTTCCTTGGGAAACCCAGGTCCCTCTGCTCTAATGGGCACGCAGAAACCACCCAATGGCCTGGTACAAAACCCCATCCCACCTCCAGTTCTCACTGACCAATGGGATCAGGGTGCTGTTTGGCTGGGTATTACCAACTCAGAGATAGTTACAAATACCAAACTTCGGCCACCTGGGTCACGTTATTTTATTGCTATGTGGTTCCCACCATGACACATTGGTTGTGCCCCCAGTATCCTAGGCCCAAGCAGGGCCAATTCTGCCAGGTGCTGAGAAGAGCCTATGAGGCTCTGAGTGATTTCAGCTCCCATTGGAGTCAAAGAGAGTTGAGGGCTCTCAGCACCTCGTGGGAAGGAGCCCTGAGAAAGAGAGGTGTCTGTCTGGAAGGCTGTGTGTGTAGAAAAGGGATGGGAATGTGAACAGTGTGCATGGAATGGATAATATGGTGAATGGTTTGGGTACAGGATTGTCTGAAAGAGAGAAGAGACAAGAAGAGATGGAAGGGAACGGGAAGAATGAGGGAAACTAGGAAAGGAAGGAGAATTCGGAATAGGAAAATGGAACAAATGTTGTGTTATGGAAAGTGGCAGGGTAAAGTCGATTTTAGTTTCACTGGTGATTCTTGTATCTCCATTTCCAACTCCGCACACACACTTACTGTGGGGGAAATCCTGGCCCCACTGAAGTCAGAGGCAAAACCTCCACTGACTTCAAATGGACCAAGAATTGCCCTCTGTGATTCTCTGGAGTCAGCCCATGTTTTGCATGCATACAGACTGTGCTTCTTCATAGCGGGGGGTGTGGAGGGGGAGCTGGGTGGCAGATCACATAGCCAGAGTGGGGGGAAATTTGCTACTAAAAAAGAATAGCAAAGCACATGACACGAGAAGGCAGTGGACACATTCTTCCTAATGTTATTCTGAAGGTTAATTGTGATGGATTTTCCCCAGTGTAGGGGGAACACCAAGGAGAATTCTGCAAAGAGCAGCTGTACAAGAAATCAATGCGCTCATTAGGGTGACCAGATAGCAAATGTGAAAAATCGGGACAGGGAGTGGGGGGTAATAGGTGCCTATATAAGAAAAAGCCCCAAATATCGGGACTGTCCCTATAAAATCGGGACATCTGGTCACCCTAGCGCTCATGAGATACACTTTTGCTGTATCTAATGAAGAACATGGACAAAAGAGGTTTTAAAACTATCATTGATGTTGTATATACAGAAATACAATGAAGCATTTTAAAATAAATATTCAACATGTCCAAGGAATCAAGTGAAACAGAAGGGGGGGGGAAAAAATGTAAGAAAAAGAAAAAAAAAAAAAAAATCTTTCAGCCAGCACATTTCTTTTTACCAAAATTAAAGCTACTTCATTAACCACTAACTGAGTGAATCTTCACAGAAGAGACTGTGAGATGATCTGTTTGTACTACTAACAGTTGTTTCTGCTTAATCATATCCTTTTGTGATTGTGAAATGTTCATAAATGTCATTAGATGTGTATGTCCTTGTATCAAAACAGGATATTGGCAAACTAAACCATTGCGCTGAATATCCCCTGTACTGCCACCAGGTGGCAGAACACAAATGTTTCACTAATCCAGCAAAGACGTAGATAGCTAAAATTCTGAACACAGACAGCACTGTATCAGTATTGTTAGGTGTGTGTGAGACACTTCTCAGCACAAATGCAGATAGATTTTGACCCTGAAAAGCTTACAAACTGTGTCCTTGATCCTGCTAACAATTATGCAGGTGAGTAACGGTAGCAGGATGTATATTGGATTTCCAAATGTTCAAAAATCATGAGATTTAAAAAAAAAAAAAAAAATTCTCAATTGCCTTCCAGGTTTGGGGCATTCAGGGTCAAACCTGTCTCTGAAACCAGTAGGGCTGGAAACTTTATTATTATAAAAAAAAAAAAACAGGGACTCTCAATCATTTGCGTCCAGGAGCTAGATCTTTAAGTTAAACATCAACTATTGTGAGATGTGTTAAAAATCACTAGAGTTGGCCAAACTCCATTATGCATGAGCGTGGTCCCAGTGCATCCATGATGCACCTTAAGTCTGGAATTTAATGAATGTACAAGAGTGTAAAACTGAAAATTTGCACAAGAGTTTACTGGACCAGGGTCTAAAAGACCACCACCACAACAGGCAATAACAAGGGGATGGGATTGGGATGGGGAAAGGACAGGGTAACGGAGAGGATTATGTGGTTACTTGGGTAGCTAGTGAATGTGTCCTGGTGGTTACTAGTTTCTTTCTCAGTTAATATAAAATGCTCCAATGGAATTCGAGAGATAGTATATGGGGATTTGAAGAAGTGAAGTTTGGAGAAGGGACATAGAGGAGGAGGAGGACGAGTGAGGTTGAGGGGCAGTTCCAGGCTGATGTGGCAGCCTGCATAAAGGAGCAGAAATGGGTGTGGAGGTACCCCTGGAGGGAGGATGGGGCATCCGCCTGGGCACACATCTCCTAACTGTCTCTGGCTCTCAGAGGGCATAAACCAACCCCAGCCTTGGGGGCAGACACTCAGACCCAGGCACCCAAACTCTCTTGGCTGAGGGCAGCAAACATGTCTGTCCCTCTCTCCAGCCGGGAGCTGAGGGACACACCCTCCTGCCCATCTCCCAGGTGTGGCAGAGTTTGAGATCACCGTGCTGTGGCTGGTCAGGAAGGTGCCCCATGCTGAAGAGCTAGCTAGAAATCCTGTCGCTTGATGAGGCCTTTGACAGAGAGACTGAAAGTTACCACCAGCTGGGCACGATAGCAGACAGGGCTGTTCCCAGCCACTCCAGAGATTCTAGTCTCCCTCCACTCACCAGCCTGATCTCTGCAGCTAGAGGGGTTCAAAGTCTCCAAGATCCTGAATATTTCAGTTCTGCAGACATATAAACCCAGTTCTTTTTCTGTTCAACTTCCCAGCAACGTCGGCTCCAAACATCCCAAAGGAGAATCTGCTCAAGGTTTCTACAAACAGGAGCGAAAACCAGACTGATCCCAACACAGTACATACATGGACACACACATTTTCCTCCACCGTGTTCATTCCTTTCACAAGTGTCATCTGTATGACGCTGAACTTTGGTCCAACCATCCTGGAAGGAACGCTGTGATGTAGATGCCACTTGGTAAACGAATTTCCATGCGGGAGGAAAACATTTCGGAGATGCTGCTAAGAAATCCATTCTCAGCTCCCCAGGACTGAGCCTGTGACACATGGACTGAGGTGAGACACTTTGCACAGTTCCCTACAATTCAAATTCCTCTGCTGCTCTCTGCTGTTACAAGTATTTTGTTTTACCCTTTACAGTTAATGGATCAGCACTGGACAGCTCCACGGTAGTCAGATGATCTCACCGGCTCTGCTCAGCTGGTTTCTAATAATCTGGATCCAGGGTAAGGAGCAGAACAAGATGATATTGGCCTAAAAAACCAGATCTACAAATGTCACCGTATATATTTTATGCTTTATATCCAGCCAGTAGCATCACTTTGGTATTTATATGCAACTTAGGGCTGGTCCACACTACCGGCCTGATTCGGCGGGTAGAGATCGATCTTCTGGGATCGATTTATCGCGTCTCATCTGGACGTGATAGATCGATCCCAGAAGCGCTCCCCCGTCGACTGCGGAACTCCTGCTCGCCGAGAGGAGGAAGCACTGTCGACGGGGGAGCCTGCCTGCGCGGACCCGAAGTAAGTAAATTTAGTTCGATCTAGGAAACGTCGACTTCAGCTACGCTATTCTCGTAGCTGAAGTTGCGTTTCCTAGATCGATCCCCCGCCCCAGTGTGGACCTGCCCTTAGAAACTATTCCCTTTTTATGTTCCATTAAGAAAGACAATATAAACAATGTAACCATGTGAAAAAGCATGGAGATGTGTGTAATTAGACACAATTAAAACAAAACTCTTAGTTTTATTTTCATATGTATGCAGTTACTTATTTTTGCATAGTTCAGTCAGAGTCCAGCCAGGACATTGCCATAACTCATTCTCCAGAATCCTTATTAGTGTCTCCAGGAGAAAGTCATGATCAGCTGCCAAAACCAGTTCAAGTCCTAGCAATTACTTAGCCTGGTACTGACAGAAATCAGGGCAAGCTCCTAACCTTCTTATTTATTCTAGCTCTGCCCTCCCCTCTGGGGTCCCAGCCCAGTGCAGGGCCCAGTTCAGAAGCAGCTACACTAATTACACTCACACTGTTAGTGCAGTTGAAGCAGATAAGGCTGGAGATCATTATTGTCAACAAACTGTCAGCTTCCCTCTCACATTGCACAGCCCTGAAACAAAACTTCCCTGCGCTCTGCAGGGCCTGCTTGTCGAGTGGAACAGTTGCTCCATGCAGACAAGCTCAGTGTCAATATGACTGCTGCCTTCCTGCCAACTGCTCGCAGCAGGTTAAGAACCTGCTCTGTGTCTGGAACAAGATGTAGAGGGTTGGAAACCCCCTGCACCAGCTGCTGTGAATGCACAGGGAGGCTACAACCAAAAATGTAGCACATCTGCTGTAGGGAACACTCCAGCACAGAAGATGGAGTGGATGGACTAACAGGGGTTTTCCATTTGGAACTGTTATTGTTCTTTGCATTCTGCCTCAGCTGGTCAGCAGGAATGCTATGGAGAAATGCGAATGATACAATGCCTCTGCTTATACATATGGATGATGTTATTATTACCACCATATACAGAGAGATGATAAAGGTTTTTCCAATACAAGAGTATTAAAGGAATACGTCTGGTGGAAGATGAATCCTCCATTTATTCAAAGGGGAGAATGACATAAGAAGGAAAGCATCTCTTCTAAAGCACCCATTTCTATGTAACACTTGAGACCAACACTTCCAAACCTGGGTGCCTGAAGTTAGGCTCCTAAACCTAGATGGGGGCTTGGTTTCTAACAGTTGCTGAGCCCCCACTAACTACACTGAAATCAGTGGGAGCTGAAGATGCTTTGCCCCTCTGAACATTTTTACTTAGGTGCCAAATATGGTTTTAGGAGCCTAATTTCTGGCACCTGTGTTTGATCATTCAGGCCCAAAGGAATATATGTAAAACGATAGCTTCCAACGAGAGGGCACATTCAGTATAGTCCTAACCATAGCTCATGTCGTTTTACACGTTCAAGCCTTTGTTAATGTTGACCAGGAGGTCTTGTGGGCTGTTCTTTTTCACTCTGCATCCATTCCTTGCTTTTATTTTCACCTCCACTTTATGGGTCTAACAGGTGTAAAGCCTGTAGAACCTCAGGCCATGATATTTCTTGGGTTTAACAACGTCCCATAGACAATCCAGTCTTTTTCGTCTGTTCCTCTGATGTTGTCTCCTCTCCACTTTGGGAGAGAGACGGAAACTTTATCCATCATCTTTACCTGTCCTCCAATCCAGTTTTCCAACCAGACCTCGGCTTGACCAGGAATTATGCCTGCCTGAGGACAGAACTACAATTTAGTGCTAAAGCTGGCAACAATCATCACAAACCTACCATCTAACAAACAAAGAAGCATTTCATTCTGTTTCCTTTTAGCTTCTCCTCTCTTCTCTTTTATCCATGTCTCTTTGTATTTGGGAAACCGTGATGTCAAACCTAATTACTTTGTCACTACTCAGAATAGTTTGGCTGCAATCTCCTGTAGTTAATATTTTCATAGGAACAAGGTGAGTTTTCCAATCAGCTCTATTTAATACTGAGTGTGGGGTGAAAAATGTAACATCACATTCCTCCAAAAAACACAACACATCCCCTTTTCTTATCACTCTAACAGGACTCAGTACTGGGCAATTGCTCATCTGGCCTGGTGGGCTTTCTTATGCAATGTCCTACAGGTTTCAGTTATGGTGTGTCACATGATACCCAAAATTATTAGCAGTTATAAGTCAGTGCAGGCTGAGGTGCCTTCATTGACATTTATATTATCATTTAGCATCTGTCTTACAGTCAATACCTAGAGGCCCTGCTAGGTATCACATCCTCTAGGCACTGTACAGACACACACACCATGCATCACTGCAAGGCGTTAAAGATAGAACCCCCGGAGTCCCTTGGCAGAGTGGGAGAGGGGAGGACAACAACCAACCAGACTAGATGCTGTAAGAACAATGCATGAAGGGAGGAGGAGAACCAGGACCGGGCAACATCACAAAAACCAAGGGAGCACAAGACTTCTGCAATGAGTATGTGATTGACAACATCCAACGCAGCCGAGAAGTCAAGGAGGATGGGGATGGAGAGTGGTCCAGGAAAAGGTGAGAGCAGTTTGGTGGAGTGGAAAGGGCAGAAACCAGAACAGATGGGAGGCGGGGAGAGAAGCAGAATTGGAGGCAACAGCTGTAAATGGCCTATTCAATGAGCTTAGGGAGGAAGCGGATGGACAACGTTGCAACCATCCACAGCAAACAAGTTTCATCTCTTCAAGCTTAAGTGCCTATTTCTATTCAGTGACAGATATTAGAAAGGAATCTAGCAATAAGGTAAAATATAATATTTACTACATAATAAGACTATTAATTAATGAGCCCTTCAAGAGCACTATACTTTTTCAAAGCTCCGCAAAACAGTCAAGAACTCACTAACCAGCATCCTGACAACCCATCTGCAAAACTTCTCTCTGAATAAGCAAACACTGTAAATAAGGGCCGGGAATTAGAAGTTACTAGTGATGCAGACCCTGGATACCACTGAGCTTATGAACTCACTGACCCCAGTTCTGGAGTCTTTGATCAGGAAAATCTCCAGAACAACCTGGGCTCATTGATTATAGTGACAATCCCCTGCCAGACCCACCTGGGCATCCCTCACTGCCAGGAATGGGAGCTGCGTTACCAGACTGAGGGGTGTACGTGGCCCTGGGTCTGCAGAGGGAATGGACATTTACACAGATGCTGCTTTGCATATTTCCACCCGAGTGACAGTTCCCAGCTGTTCAGAGAAGATATAAACATGCCACCTTCACACTTTGTGCTTCTGAGCTTTGTATCTGTCACTCTAGACGTATCAAGATGATCTCCCAGACTCAGCTACTCTGGCTCCTAGTGCTCTGCATTCAAGGTAAGACCAACCAGGGAAGATTAGTTTAAAGGAAAGTCAATCATTAAGAATTTCCCTTTCCAGCAATCACTCCTAGCAGCAATTACAGTGTTAATAGAATGAGAGCTCCAGACTAGACTCCTAGAGATGCAGCTTTGTAGTGTGTCAAATATTCTGATGTTGGAGGATTTTTATATTTCTTTTTATCCCAAATTTATTCTCCAATCCAGACTCCGGTGGGCAGACTGTGATAACTCAGACTCCAGAATCCCTCTCAGTGTCTCCAGGAGACAGAGTCACCATCAACTGCAAAGCCAGTTCCAGTGTTAGTGGCTACATGGCCTGGTACCAACAGAAATCAGGACAAGCTCCTAAGCTCCTTATCTACATCGCTTCCAGCCGCCCCTCTGGGGTCCCAGACCGGTTCAGCGGCAGCGGGTCTGGCACTGACTACACATTCACCATCAGCCGGGTTGAAGCTGAAGATGCTGGAGATTATTACTGCCAAAAGCATAACAGTGCCCCTCTCACACAGTGATACAGACCAGCACAAAAATCTCCCTGCTGTTTAGTTTCAGACTCTCACTCAGTATTTCAGGTGCTTCCTGTGCAGCTTAATTGCATCATTGCCTTTGCTGCCCTGCAGTGGGGTGGCTGGGTGTGTCAGACTTCAGTCACCTCCCTCCACACTGAAGAACTTCCAGTCCTTTCAGGTGCTCACACCAGGGGTTCAGCACTCTTTATTCAGCAATTGCTCCCTGACCACTAACATGGATTTGCTCTTGTGGGCTTCATCCAACTTCCTACTGACAGCAGGTTACAATCCAAGCAACTTTCTACTGAGCTGACGAAATAGATGGAGAACTACACCTCAATTTGTAAAGCATCCACACTGGACAACTGCAACAGTCTAATTCAAACAAACTGTTCTCAGGGTAAAAGACACTATCTGATCCAGCCCCTTCAGTTCAGTTAGTTTTGCTCATTACAACATCTGCTTCACAAATGGAACCATCCAAACATCTGCTAGTCCTGCTTCAGCATCAATAATTGTCAACCTTTGATGCTCTCTTAATTGCTATTAGGTGCACTGGAGTCTATGGAATCATCCAAACATCTGTTCCTCCTGCTTCGGCATCATACTAGTGGACTAGAGTCCAACAGTTCAGAGAAGAGAGCTAGAACCTCAGTTCTTTTTTGAGTTCTACATAAAAGAGCTACATGTTTCATACAATTGATGGTAAAACATGAAATTGGTACAGGAAGGGAATACTAGCTCTTTCCTAAGGACCAGAAACAACATTTAATTCCAGAATAGAGTCCAAACACATTCAAACACCCCGGTATGTCCATAAAGTCGGCATTGCAGAGAGAGCACCTGGGATGTAGAGACAGAGCAACTGACTTAAAGACTCCACAGAAGTGACATTCTAATCTCAACATAGGCAGCTGGTTTCCTCTCCACATCCCCAGCTCGTGCAAATGGGTTTGATTCTGTGCAGTTATGAACAGAGATTCTCATTGGAGCATCCTTGTCCTTCCAGCATCTGAAGGTCTCTCACCAATCAGACACAGAGAGATTCAGTAACTCAGTTCACAGAATGTCTAACTGTAATAATATCCCACATATAGAAGATTTCTTCTATCTGACTTTTCTTGTAAACCCCACTAAAGAAATTACAGACCATCTCCATACTGAGCAAGCCTGCCCAAAACAGCAGAAGCAGCTGTAAAAAAACATTTTCCACAGCTGTGTTTGTGATTCATTCCACAAAGGGGAGACCCAATCATATTATTTAAAAAAAACTTTTAAAGGGCCACAATTCTTGTTTCAATGGGCCACATCCCCAGCTGGTGTAGATCAAGACAGCTCCACTCACTTTAATGGAGCTCCCTTTATTTACAGCAGCACAATCCGCTCAATGTCTGTGTCAATTACTTCTGTATAAGGGCATTTACCCTAAGACAGCGCTGTCAGCTGAGAAGTTTAACACTAGAGTGGAAGATAACTGCAGAGGTCTTTACCTCTGATGTCTATCATATTATAAAGTTTGGGCTACGATGGAGATTTCAAAAGCTTGGCTCAGGTCAGTCATGAATTTCAATGTGCTTTGTCATATTTTTATTTTCCTTCCTAGACTCAAGGATGCATCACAGAAGTAACTACGCAGGAATGTGGGTGCTGTAGAAAGGAGCAGTGTGACAGATGTGAAGACCTAACATGATTTCAGTCTCATTTGAAGGGGTCCATTTTTATTTTCTTTGGGCTGCGCATGATTAAATTCTGCACGTGACAGAGACCCCCGGCTTCTGACGATCCATAAATATCAACATTTTCAAACTACACCCTACATCTCAGAGATAGTTTACATCACTCAGTCACTTTCCATATTCACACCCAAGTGTCATTTCCTTACTGCTCTGAGCAAGGATCATAAGTCTGTCAGGGTACATTTCAGATTTCACTGCAGGGCTCTGAGCTCCTCCTCACTCAGCATGGCCAAAATTATTCCATATGCAAAACTTTTCTTGATCTTAATTTTCTAGATTTGAGGAAGAACATTGAAAAAGTGAACACTGAGAATGATCTGTTGGGGTCTGCACCGGAACACACAATTATTGGTATCCGTAACTTTTAGTACATTTAAAGTACGTGTCAGAATATTGTCAGCTATTTGCATTTTCTTTCTACTTCTAGCAATTTCAAGGAGGGATGATTTGAGAATCAACAGGCCAGTTTGACACCACTGAGCACATGTCTAATAAGGGGTCTCTGGGAGGGTTCAGCTTCAAAGGAGAGAGCTAGATTCCAGCTCTTGCATAAACACTTGCACTGTCTTGGTGTCACTGCACTTGGACCAGATGGACCCTACTCATTTCCCATCCAGATCCCAACCCACAGAACAGGGACTAACAGACAGACACAACTTCCTGCTTATCAGTTGGTCTGGCAAAGCAATAAATAGTCAGTGGGATAGACTCTATTCACTAAGTGCTGGACTGTAGACTAGTGTCACTATGGAGTCTGTAGTTTAATGGATTCTTTGATTACAGTGGAGCACCAGCTCTGCTATAGTTAAGGTTGAGCTGTGCTTTCTGTTTAGTCAGCTCTGGTCTCATACTGCACATCCCCCAAATAATCCTTGCCCCATGGCCAGTGCCACCATGTCAAGGAAGAACACACATTGTTGTGTTGATATCTAACTATGGGCTGTTCAGGAATCAGCCATTCCTCAGTAAGAGCCATGAGAGAGTCCACAAGATCCCCAACATGGGAAATCAGGCTAACCACCTGGACTTAGTTCCACGCTGCTTCTTACGCATGAAACCTCCAACCCTATTTTCCTGAAATGGAATTGTCTCACCCATCAGGGCTCACAAATGTGTTACAGTTACTGACCCTCCCCCATCCTGTAGGACTCCCACCACTCCACCCCTCCCACTCCATCAGCTCTGCTGTAATTGAAGTAAGGGGACAAGATTGGGCCAGGCTGAGTGTGAAGGGTTCTTCGGAGAGGCTGCCCTCTTTCCCCTCAGAGGGGCTGCAGCTGTGACTGGGCCTCACACACAAAAAGAATGAACAAGGCCTAGTGCCAGATTGTTCCAGACACGTCGTGGCCCAATCAGGAGCCCTCATTGTCAAACAATTGGGCCTTGGTGGGACTCTCAGCTTGCAAATCTTAGTGCTCAGATCAACACACAGGAGCAGAAATTCCCCTTCCATGGGCCTAAATCACAAGTTGAGCATCAACATGAGGGGTTTGGTCTAAAAGGCTCTGTGGTGGAAAATTGGCCCCCAAAGTATCAACTTCATATTGAAATGTACACCCTGGAGAACTAAGAGGGAAGACACGCCTCACAATCAAGGGATGCAGCAGATTGTACAGTATCGCACTCCCCAGGGTAACAAGCTAACAGCTGCTTTGGGGCAGTCTTTTGATGAATTAAATTCTGTGGACAACTCTGGCATTGGCCACGAGATGGCAATAGAAAGGCACAACTGGAATGGAGATTTCATTAACAGAATGGTGTTAGTTTCATACTGTCCTCCTGAGTTAATGTCACACTATGGGTGTCTGGTGAGACAAGAGGCTGCTCCTGAAGCTCTTAGGGTTGGGACATTTTGATTTGCTCTCTTTCCTAAGAACATTAGTATTGTCGTACTCCTGTTTCCCTTGTGTTTGGTCTCCGTCAAAGCTGAATGGATCTGCCCCACGGTTCTCTCTCTCTTCTGTTGGTGAAAGTCGGAGGTCAATAATGGGCCAATGCACGTCAGTCACTGGGGATAGCTGTCCTGCCCGCCCATGGGCAATAACATTCTGGTTGTGAAATATCATTTTTAACTACCCGACTGTAACAGGGTGCTGGTCAGGAGATCCTGGCCGGGTCCCTATTAGCCTGCTCAAATTAAGGGGAATTAGTTGGGGCTGGCAGGGGAGACCGCGCCCTGATTACTGAACATAGGCACCTGCGGGCCTGATTAGCCAGCCAGCTGTATAAAGCTGGCATGTAGGAAGCCAAGGGGGGCACAGAGGGGCACAGGAAGGGAAGGAGCGTATGGCTCCAGATCCCTGCAAGCTGGGGAAGCTAGCGGTCCCCCAGGGTGTTGGCCTGAAGACAGTGTATAAAGTGTATATAGCAGGTGGTGGGAACTGACAAGAATAAAAGAGCACTGGTGCATATACTTTGAGTGGTCTCTGACTGAGTTTTGTGGAGGAGTCAGGAGGGCTCCGTTACATTGACAAAAAAGTACTCACAATTACCAGCAAAAATTTGGATCCCTTACTGGTTAGATGGGACTTTCGTTGTGTCATGCGCATAACTTTCCCTTTTAACAATCAGTGATGACTGCCTGATAAAAAAAATCAGAGCGCTAGATCCCAGCCTCTGCATCAACTCATGCTCCGTAGGGATTTTCTTATAACTGAAAACATTCCGCACAGCAGCAGCAGACACACACCCCCGTTCACACCCAATGGACAATAATAATATTCTGAGAAAAACAGAGCTCTCTTTGCCCAAGCGGCAGTTTCAGGAGTGAATATACCATCTCACAGGACAACAGCTGGGAAGGTGCATACTGGCCAAAGACAGGACTTCTGCTAGAATAGGATAGTTTTGTGCCATATTACGACAATCTCTGGGTAACGGTGGGTAGGCAGAAGAATGGGAGGCATTTAGAAAGCATGCATTGTTCAGTGAGGTGAGGTGAACCCTAAGTCTCTGAACACAAAGCAGGATCCCCTACTATTGATGTTCACCAGCAATAAATGATGCAACAGGCAGACACAGCTGTGGGAAAGAGAACTTTGAAAAACACGCAGAGACACGTGTCACATGCAGTGGTGCTAGATTATGTCCCTTAGCAGCCTGGCCTCTGCTTGTTTCCCGAGCCCCTGGTCTTACCCCAAAACAGTTCCCCCTCAAACCTGACCAGCTTTCTCCAATTCCGCTCATCATGCTACAATGCAGAGCTTTGCTTAAACAGATGCTTTGATATAATAGGTGAGGGAGCCACCACAGAGTGCAGGCACAAGCACCTGGCTCATAGACCCCACTGTTGACCTGCTCTCTTACTGCCACACTCCAGCCAGCCCTTGTGCCATGGCCAGCCCTGCCATGTCAGGTGGCCACAGGAGATTCTACATGTGAAATCTGCAGAGAGGTCTAAGTACATTAGCACTTGAATCTTAGAAATACACAACCTCATTGTAACATCTAACAGCAGCAGGAAATTTCACAAAACTAATGTGCAGTAAATTTACATGCATTTTGCATACGGGTGAGGTTTCCTCACAGACCACACATAAATGTTTCAATTTCCATTCCAGGTTTACGAACAAGCTTTTCAAACCACAGTCTGGCAAGATGATCTCACACACGCCCCTTCTCTGGCTGCTGGTTCTCTGGATTCAGGGTAAGAAATTAAAAGATAAAGCATATGGAAACCTAATAATCCATATCACTGAACATAAAAAATGTTGCCACTTGGATTTAATTGATGTGAATTATTTGAATATTTGATGTGTTGTATTTTAGTTTAAATTGCCACTGGCAAATTCAAACTGTGTTTCAGTGTTTGAATACTCATCATATCCAGCACTGTGTCACTGTTCATTCCATACCCATCTTCTCTCTTTATCCAGACTCCTCTGGGCAAACTGTGATGACTCAGTCCCCGGAATCTCTGGCAGTGCCAGTGGGAGGGAGAGTCTCTATTAACTGCAAAGCCAGTACGAGCGTTGGCAGTAGCATACACTGGTACCAACAGAAACCTGGACAAGCTCCCAAACATCTTATCTACTACGCTAGCAGCCTCCAGTCGGGGGTCCCGGCCCGGTTCAGTGGCAGTGGGTCTGGCACTGATTTCACATTCACAATCAGCAGCGTAGAAGCTGAAGATGCTGGAGATTATTACTGCCACCAGACTAGCAGCTGGCCTCTCACAGTGATACAGACCTATACAAAAACCTCCCTGCTCTCTGCAGCATGCATTGCAGTTACCGTTTGCTGCAGATATCTCTGAGGTTTTCAAATGTTCTGTCAGACGTGAAAGAAGAGGGTCACTTATTCTATATCTAAACACACAGGAAAAAGGAGAACACCAAAAGACTCAAAGAGTTTATATAATCATATAGACGCTTGTATGTACAGAGACCTGAGAGCCACAAGACAGTCCACAAGATGCCAATGGCCTAGTGGTTAATGTAATAATGGAGAGTCATGAGACATAGGATCTAACCCCAGCCCAGTCTCTAACTCACTCACTTTCTTGGCCAAGACATTTGATTTCTCCATGTCTTGGTTTACCATCTCTAAGAAGATATGTTATTTTTCCTCCTTTCGGGTGCTGGGACACCTAATGTGTTAATATTTTTAAGCACCTTGAAATTCTAGGGTACAGTACAAGAGATTATTAAATGAAATGGAACATTTTTTTAAATGTAGAAAATCAAAGGAACACAATAGGAGAGGAGCAATGGTAAAGTCCTCTTGTCAGCATCCTGGATGACTCATTTGTCTACTTCTTTAGGAACCACCTGGACTTAGTTCCATTCTGCTTCTTATGCATGAAATCGCCTTCCCGAGCCACTCCACCAGGCTACCCCCTACTCCCCACTCTTTTCCTCCGGAAGACCCACTTTTACTGTGATGCACACAAGCCATTAATGGACTAACAATGGCATGAATGAGGGGCAATGGCAGATAGTGCATAGACCTCACAAATAATTTCATCAAAAGATTGTATTAGCAAGACAAAGCCAGTCATCACCTTTTGGGGTCGACCCTTTTCTCCTTCTTCTCTCGCTTGTCTGCTTTGTCTTTTAGATTGTAAACCCTTATGGGCAGGCCTGCATTATGCTTATGGAGTCCCTAGCAGAAGGGGGCATTACGAGAAAGGTTAACAACAAATAAAAATAACATCTTCCTTCAATCCATTAATGGAGATGTTCTATACAGTTTACTGCACTTGACCTAAACCAGATCCATCACTACCACTATTCAAAATTGGATTGGACAGAGCACTGGAGACCATGCAAAAGAACAGAGGAAGCTAAAATTCCTACTGGAATTTTCCACATTTCGCTCCTCTGATTCTGCTATCCTGGGGCTGCTGTGCAGAGCTAAATGTTTTGGCTTGTAACAGTGTCTTTAAAAACATGTACACATTAAAGGATGAACATAGCTGCTTCTAGAAAGGGCCCTCTGATTAGAAACATGCCAAGCTAAATCTAAAAGGACTTCCATGTCCTTTCTCAGGATGGTGTTGTAATTTTTCTGGGCTGTGGATGGCTAGGTTTGTCTTAAAACAAGAGCCCCTGGAAGGTGATGATCTAAGAAAAGGATCATTTCCAGACTCTAGCCTGACAGAGGCAATTTACATAGCTTGGCCTCTTCCCATTTTCACACCGAGTGCCATTTCCTCACTGCTCTGAGCAGAGATTATGAATCTACCGGGTTGCATTTTACATTTCACTGCGGGGCTCTGAGCTTCTTATCACCCAGAAGAGTCAAGATGATTTCACACACACGGCTTTTCCTGATGATGATGTTTTTTCCAGATCCAGGGTAAGAAAGAATAAAAATATGAAGTCTGAAAAAGCTTGGTAGTTGACCTGGCATGGGACACAATTTTTAGTATGTTTAATAGTGAAATGTACATTTAAAACATATTGGGAAAACCACAGATTTTCTTTCTGTTTCTACACACCAGTGGAGAGATTGTTACAACTCAGTCCCTATCAGTCAGGGTAGGAGAAAGCATTGCTATCAGTTGCAAAGCCAGTTTGGGGATTACTGATGAAATAACCTGGTACAACAGAAATCTGGAAAAGCTTCTAAATCTATTATCTATGAAGCTTCTTCTAGCCTTATGGGGTCCCAGCCCGGTTCAGTGGCAGTGGGTCTGGCACTGCTTTCACAGTCACCATTAGCAGTGTTGAAGCTGATGATGCTGGAGATTATTGCTGTCAGCAGTATAACAGCTGGTCTCTGACAGTGATACAGACTAGTACGAACACCTCCCCATGCTGCGCAGGGTGGCTTGTGCTGGCCAGCTGTTCTACACTCATTCTGCATAGGCCTCTATCCCTGGAAAGCACCTCTAGCTCTGACATTCTTCATTCAGTTCTGTATGTGCAAGCAGTGAGACAACTTTTGTCATCCCTTTCTTTGTGCAGCCCATTTCTGCTGGTTTTGTATATTCCCCCATATCTATGATGTTCCCATTAAAATGTCAGTATTGATCAGTTTGATTGTACTTAGATTTCATATATAAATCTTTTTAAAATGATGATTTTAAGAGTCCACTTTGCTTAATAATCAGTCTGTACCAGAGCCAGATTATATTGGAAATTATGATGATCATTATAATTCTACCCTATTTTGCTGAAATGGAATTGTCTCAGCCAATCAGGGCTCACAAATGTGTTACAGTTATTGACACACCTGTGTCCTGTAGGACTGCCACAACCCCACCCACTCCATCAGCTCTGCTGTAGTTGAAGTAAGGGGACAAGACTGGGCCAGGCTGAGTGTGAAGGGTTCTGCAGAGAGGCTGCCCCGTGGCTCTTTTAAACACTGGTTCCTCTTTCCCCTCAGAGGGGCTGCAGCTGTGACTGGGGCCTCACACATAAACACAAAAAGAATGTACAAGGCCTAGGGCCAGATTGTTCCAGACATGTCCTGGCCCAATCAGGAGCCCTCATTTTCAAACAATGGGGCCTCGGTTGGACTCCCAAACTGCACATCTTAGTGCTCAGATCAACACACAGGAGCATAAATTCCCCTTCCATGAGCCTACATCACAAACTGAGCATCAACATGTGGGGTTTGGACTAACACAGCCCTGTGGTGGAAAATTGGCCCCAAAATATCAACTTCATATTGAAATGTATCACTGGAGAACTAAAAGGGAAGACATGCATCACAATCAAAGAATGCAGCAGACCATACAGTACCGCACTCTCCAGGGTAACACGCTAACAGATGTTTTTAGGCAGTCCTTTGGTTAACAAAATTCTGTGGACAACTCTGGCATTGGTCACTAGATGGCAATAGAAAACCAGCACAACTGGAACAGAGATTTCATTAACAGAATGGTGTTAGTTTAATATTGTCCTCCTGAGTTAATGTCACACTATGGGTGTCTGGTGAGACAAGAGGCTGCTCCTGAAACACTTGGGGTTCAGACAGCTTGATTGCTCTCTTTCCTAAGAACATTGGTATTGTTGTACTCCTGTTTCCCTTGTGCAGTAATACTCATGGCACCAATGCTGTGAGGGATTCAAAATTCAGAGAGAGAGAGAGAGAGAGAGAATGAGAATTTGTTTGGTCTCTGTCAAAGCTGAATGGATCTTCCCCAAGGTTCTTTCTTCTGCTGGTGAAAGTCTGAGGTCAATAATGGGCCAGGGTAGGTCAGTCACTGCTCACGCCCCACCCCCGGTCAATAACATTCTGGTTGTGAATAACCCTTTTTAACTAACTGACAAAAAAGTACTCACACAATTACCAGCAAAAACTCTGATCCCTTACTGAATAGACGGGATTTCCGTTGTGTCATGTGTGTAACTTTCCCTTTAAATAATCAGTGACGATTGCCTGCTAAAAATCAGAGCGCTAGATCCAGAGGTGAATGTAAGCCGGTACGGTCTGGTACAGTGTACTGGCAAGAACCAGTACACAGCCGACCGTACCGACGGGGGCAGCTTTCCCGGGCCGGCCCAGGGATTTAAAGGCCCCGCCTCTTCCAGTTGAGGCCCCACTCCTTTCCGGTTGAGGATCACGCCCCCCTGCTCAGGACTCCGGCGTACCAGTAAGTCCTTTAAGTTACTTTAACACCTGGCTAGATCTCAGCCGCTGCATCACCTCATGCTCAGTAAGGATTTTCTTATAATTGAAAATACTCAGAACAGCTGCAGACACACACACCCCTTCATACCAAACAGACAATAATAATATTCTGAGAAAAACAGAGCTCTCTTTGCCCAACATGGCAGTCTCAAGAGTGAATGTACCATCTTACAGGACAACAGCTTTAAATGAAGCTTCGTAAACATTTTAAAAACCTTATTTACTTTACATACAACAGTAGTTTAGTTATATATTGTAGACTTCTAGAAAGAGACATTCTAAAAAGGTTAAAATGTATTACTGGCACGCGAAACCTTAAATTGGAGTGAATAAATGAAGACTCGGCGCACCACTTCAGAAAGAACAGGAGTACTTGTGGCACCTTCTTGACTAACAAATTTATTTGAGCACAAGCTTTCGTGGGCTACAGCCCACTTCTTCGGATGCATAGAATGGAACATATATTGAGGAGATATATATACACGTACAGAGAGCATGAATAGGTGGGAGTTGTCTTACCAACTCTGAGAGGCCAATTAAGTAAGAGAAAAAAAAACTTTTGAAGTAATAATCAAGATAGCCCAGTACAGACAGGTTGATAAGAAGTGTGAGAATACTTACATGGGGAGATAGATTCAATGTTTGTAATGGCTCAGCCATTCCCAGTCTCTATTCAAACCTAAGTTGATTGTATCTAATTTGCATATCAATTCCAGCTCAGCAGTTTCTCCTTGGAGTCTGTTTTTGAAGCTTTTCTGTTGCAAAATTGCCACCCGCAGGTCTGTCATTGAATGACCAGACAGGTTAAAAGTGTTCTCCTACTGGTTTTTGAATGTTATGATTCCTGATGTCAGATTTGTGCCCATTAATTCTTCTGCGTAGAGACTGTCCGGTTTGGCCAATGTACATGGCAGAGGGGCATTGCTGGCACATGATGGCATATATCACATTGGTAGATGTGCAGGTGAACGAGCCCCTGGTGGTGTGGCTGATGTGATTAGGTCCTATGATGATGTCACTTGAATAGATATGTGGACAGAGTTGGCATCAGGCTTTGTTGCAAGGATAGGTTCCTGGGTCAGTGTTTTTGTTCAGTTATGTGTGGTTGCTGATGAGTATTTGCTTGAGGTTGGGGGGTTGTCTATAAGTGAGGACAAGTCTGTCTCCCAAGATCTGTGAGAGTGAGGGATCATCTTTCAGGATAGGTTGTAGATCTCTGATGATGCGTAGATCTTTGACTTCTGAAAGGTTGCTGACCCCTGGTTTAAAGAGATGCTTTGTTATAATAGGTGAGGGAGCCACCACAGAATGGGGGCACAAGCACCTGGCTCATAGACCCCATTGTTGACCTGCTCTCTTACTGCCACACTCCAGCCAGCCCTTGTGCATGGCAAGTCATCCCATGTCAGGTGGCCATAGGAGATTGTACATGTGAAATCTGCAGAGAGGTCTGAGTATATTAGCCCTTGAATCCTTGAAAAACACAACCTCATTCTAACATCTAACAGCAACAGGAAATTTCACAACTCTGTGCTAAAACTAATGTGCAGTAAATTTACATGCATTTTGCATACGGGTGAGGTTTCCTCACTGAGCTCACATAAATGTTTCAATTTCTGCTCCAGGTTTATGAACAAGCTTTTCCAACACAGTCTGGCAAGATGATCTCACACAAGCCCCTTCTCTGGCTGCTGGTTCTCTGGATTCAGGGTAAGAAATTTTAAAAAATAAAGCATTTGAAAACCTAATAATCCATGTGACTGAACATAAAAAAATGTTGCCACTTGCATTTCTTTGATTTTTATTTAAATATTTGATGTGTTGTATTTTAGTTTGAATTTCCATTGGCAAATTCAAACTGTGTACTCAACATATCCAGCATTGTATCATTGTTCATTCCCTACCCATCTTCTCTCTTTATTCAGACTCCTCTGGGCAAACTGTGATGACTCAGTCCCCGGAATCTCTGGCAGTGCCAGTGGGAGGGAGAGTCTCTATCAACTGCAAAGCCAGTACGAGCATTGGCAGTTACTTAAACTGGTACCAACAGAAACCTGGACAAGCTCCCAAACTTCTTATCTATGGCGCTAGCAGGCTCCAGTCGGGGGTCCCGGCCCGGTTCAGTGGCAGTGGGTCTGGCACTGATTTCACATTCACAATCAGCAGCGTAGAAGCTGAAGATGCTGGAGATTATTACTGCCAGCAGGGTAACAGCTACCCTCTCACAGTGATACAGACCAATACAAAAACCTCCCTGCTCTCTGCAGTGTGCATTTCTGTTACCGTTTGATGCAGATACAACTCTGAGGTTTTTTCCTGCTTTATCCTCACTTTATCCCAGCGCACCACAGATACTTATCTGTGTTTCAGTACACATCGTTCCAAACAGCTGATACACCTATCTACCTTTCACAATAGAATGGCTTCTTCTTATAATAAACAGACTTCATTCTATTTTACAGAGCTTGTCTGAAACCAGAATTCCCATTTTGTTGGAAATGTCAAAAGTTTCCTGTGAAATAAAAATTCCAAAGTTTTCTTTTGGAAAAATAAAAATGCCTTTTTATTTTGATAAGTTTGAAACATGGTTTTAAAACTTTATTGACTCCAATTGTAGGGGATAATATAAAAGTCACAATGATAAAATCCAAACATAACATTTCAACCCTATCAAAGGAAATGCTTCAATCCTATCGGAACAAAGCATTTTGATAATTTTCTGTTGAAAATTTCAACAACTGAAACATTTCCAGGGAACGTTTCGATTTCCTCCATTCAGCATTTTCCAAACGAAAACTCTCCCATCAGAAAAATGTTATCCAGCACTTCCCTTATAAATACATTTCCAATATGGCCTCAGGGTTTCCTTTCATTTCCATAGATCCTCAGTGACACCCATTGAGAAGGTCTCAGAAACCTGGGGAATTTGAAACGGCTGTGTTAAGATCAGGCACCTGGTTGCTTGTAGAGTATGGTAAGACTTTGTGATCCAGATTCTCAAAGGCCTCTGTGGGAGCAAATCCCCAAATGCACATGAACCCTGAGGCACAAGCAGGTAACAGACACACACAGGATTTTCGGAGTGACTGGGTAGATGCAAGGTGTCCCGTCCCCCCCCAATGGGCAGGGCATTGGAGTGGCCACAAAGAGGGGTGCTCACCCCCAGTTCCAGAATGGCATGGGGTGTGTATATGCTCAGACTGAGTCTGGCAGGCACGAAGCAGCAGGAGCTGACCGAGAAGTTCAGTCAGCTTTCCAGTGGCTTCTTGGCTGGCCAAATCTGCCCCCCAAAAGGCAGCATCTGGGAGGGATGATAGGGGGATGTAGGACAATGTCTGGTTCTGTGGGTTGTTTGTACAGGTCGGGGAAGGGAGAGGGGGTCACGATGGGACAGGGGGTATCAGTTCACTGAGGGGGCCCACAATCCAGGCACAAGGCTTCACCTATGTGCTGTAAACGGACTGAGCTTGAAGGAGGGAGAACTATTAGGGACATGTAATGTGGGGTCTTCATCTGTTAGCATCCCCTTGCAGCAGGAGGGGGAGCTACAGTAACCTGGCTTTGTCCCTCCCTTATGCCACCACACCAAACTCAAGTCCCAAATCCTTCAGGCCAGGCCCTCGATAGTGTCTGTGCCCCATCAGGAGAACAGGGAGGTGGATATTCTGTGGCATGATGGCACTAGCAGGTGTCTAACCAGCCCTAGTTCTCCGGGGCTTAGGAGCTGCTTCTCTAAATGTTCCTGGCTGGGGTAGGTAGGGGAACCTAGGCCCGTCCGCTCCACTGGGCTCCATCTCAGGGCCTTGTTTGGAACAGGCAGAGCCAATCTCTCAGTTGCTTGCTGTTTCCTGAGCTACTTCTTATCTCTAGAGATAATTCCCCAGTCCCTGGCCCTGCTCCTCCCTTTTCAGAGTGTTGCTCTCTCTGGAGCTTCTCCCCAGCCTGCCGGAGGGAGCCTCTCTCTGCAATCCTTCTGCCTGTCTCCTCCGTGCTTTCTCCTGGTGCTTCCTTGCCTAACTAACTGCCTCCCAGTTACTCAGTGAGTCATCTACACCCAGGTGAACCTGAGTTGCCCCAAAACCCCTTGTGGAGTCTGTCAGATCTAGGCTAGGCCCCAATCCTTTCAGAGGGCCAGCTCCCCACTGACAGGACACCTCTAGATTCAGCCAATATGCTGCATCCGTCTGCCTGTGCCATGGCCCAGCCGGCACTGATTGCTCTAGTGTGAGGAGCAGCAATGGGCACCCCTGAGTGACGACCAGCTGGGTTAATGGGGGTAAGTCAAAGTGACAGCTGGGGGGTGGGGCACTGGTGCCCTGCCTGTTCAGCCCCAGTGATGCATCGTTATTGAAAACTGCCCTCTCAGGAGACCCCGGCGGGTTCAGTGTACGGGAATCAGGAGAGGAATCTGGTGTGTTATAGCCCGGGATCAGGGCACCTACTGCTGTGCTAGAGTAGCCCCTACAATGGTTCATTCCAACAAGTGGCTCAGTCCCACCCACAGCTCCACACATGCATCCCAAGGGGCTTTGCCAGAGAACGGCAATGCAGGGAGGGCTGGAGACTCCCCTGCTCTGCTCACACAACACCCCTGTAGCTCTCAGGCTTGGGCACCTACCATGGCATGGAGGTAGTGGGTGTAGGGCACAGACACAGCAGGCAGCGTAAGAGCCTGGCACACTGATGCCACTTGTCAACCTCTCTGTGCTGTGCATGCATCCCAATCTGAGCATGCTCAGACCTTGGGTGAGCTCTTCCCAGACATCATGTCAACTGGCTTGTGCGCGCCCACAAAGCCTTTGAGAACAGCCATTGTCCTAGGGGTGTAAACAGCTACCGCCACTGGTGCAGAGGATCATGCAGCTACAGGCACTGCTGCTTCCTTGGAAGCCTGGCTGTACGAGTACAGTGAAAAAGTATTTGAAAATCAATGACTGGAAAGGTCAGCAGGATTTAAACCCCACACAAGAAATGACTGAATGACTTTAGCTTTTCTTACGTGTGTTTAAAGGTGCAACTGGCTCGGTTACTCATCGTTAATCCGATGGCTGTTGCTACTGCCTCCGTCCTGTAAAGCTAACTCCGGCTGCTTTACCATCTGGATCATGCAACTGTATTAGAGTTACGACATCCAGTAACAGCTACGCTACATTGAAACCATCAGGTCAGATATTTCAAAGCTCCTCCCTGGCATTAACATCTGGTCATTTGCATAATTTAGCTCTCTTTGCGTATTCACACATGGCTAATGGTCCTTCACTCAGCTGCTGAACACATAAATGGTTCCATTTCCACTACATGCTTCACTGACAAACATTTCCAGCCACACAGAGGTTGTTCTTCTTAACCTCTGAGGATAGGACAAGACGCAATGGGCTTAAATTGCAACAAGGGCGGTTTAGCTTGGACATTAGAAAAAACTTCCTAACTGTCAGAGATGGTCGAGATAATACTTAGTCCTGCCTTGCGTGCAGGGGACTGGACCTCTCGAGGTCCCTTCCAGTTCTATGATTCCATCTTGGAAGCTGCCAGTAGTTTCTGGGAACAAGACAAAACATCCCCTTGCAGGCTGATTTACTGTGGACGGTTGGTTCCCTGCTTGATCCCTTTCCTAAGCGTTCAGTAGGTCTATGTACATGGCTGATGTAAAATCCATTGGTGTCTTGCACTCCAGAGTGAAGCGCCCTTATTAGCCTATTAGGCAAGGGGCCAAATGTTGCTGGTTTCCAAAAGCAAACAAAAGCTTTGTGGCTAAGCAGCTAGAGCACGTGGGCTGGCTGCACTAGGCATGCCTGGAACAACAATGTTGAGTGCCCTGCCTCACTCTCAAGAACCCAAGGGTGGTTGTGTCCTTGATAGATGTTGGGAACCTGCTACACTGGCCCTGACAACCCAACCCGTACAAGTGGGGCATGTGTCTATAGTCCAAAGGGGGAACTTTTTTCCATCCTGACCCAACAAGATTAAGAATTGTAGAAGTTTTGACCCAGAACAGGCATAAACCCCCCCCCCCCCACACACACACACACAAAGAACCCTTGTGTTGGGGATCCAGGACACACATCCTCTGTCTATACTATGCAATAATATTCTCCTCTGCGATATAAATGTTGCTTGTACACTCCCAGACAGAAACTACATTAAGATGGAGTTCTGGCTGCAAGTACACGTTCGTGATTTAGGCTAAAACACATTACAGGGGAATTGTACTTGTACCAAAAACAAGCATTTTAAACCTAGAAAAATCAGAGATAAATTTAAAAGAAATTTAAACATGTTATGGTATGGAAATACACAAATAAGGGCAGCAAAACAACCTAACTCTGCACTGTAATGATGCACTGAAATTAAGATTTGATTGTGATTAAAGCACTTTAGTGTTTGAGGATCCCAGATTAAATTAGAAAGATTTTTAAAGACACATTGGAGTTTTTAAGATTCTCCCCCCCCCCCCCCCCCCAGGGCATAGTTACAGTGGTTTGGATGCCTTAACAGTACTTTTCTTACGTTAGAGTGTTTGGATTTTTTTTAACAAAATGTAAACCTTAATTCTGAATTTCCTTGGTTTTACATGCTTGGGTCTGGGTTAAGTACAACCAGTTTATTAATGATTAGTACTGACAATCTTAACTCTAAATGTAGTTTTTGTCTGAGGTGTGTGTAAATTTCGTACATGAACACTAAAACAAACCCACAGACCGTGCCACTATACAACATTAGTAATGATATGCAGATATGTAATATCAACCTTACTTCTTCATTTTATTTTACTTAGGTTCATAGGTTTTTAAGGCCAGAAGGGACTATCATGATCATCTAGTCTGACCTCCTGAATAATATTGGCTATAGAAGCTAGCCGATACATTCTGCATCAAGCCCAGAACTTCTGTTTGAGCAACAACATATTATCTAGAAAGCGCTGCAGTCTTGATATCAGAGGGCATTTACTTGCATCTCATAGCAGGCAGAGCAACCAGCCAGTTTGCATAATCAAAGCAGACAAAGTGCCCTGATAAACCTGGCCCTGCTAGTGAGTCCGGTGCTGTGTGAAAGAGGCAGGGAGAGCCCAGTCCCTGAGTCCCGGTCTGTGCTCTTGAAAGATTTCATGGCCTCATGCCAGCGTGAGCAGCAGTGCTTGAAACACTCCAGGGTGCTGCTTCCTCAACTCTACTGTGCACTGATGTTGCACTACCGGGGGACCTGATCAGGAGCACGTGGGGAGAGCTGTAAGATGGTCTTTACTCTTAAAGTAGCAAACTATTTACTGGGTGGCCGGGGTTCACCAGGTAACAGATGAGGAACTGAGACACAGCGAAATTAAGTGACTTGTCCAGGGTCATAAAGGGAGACTATGGCAGAGCCAGGAACTGAACCCAGATCTCTTAAACACCAGTCTAGTAACTTAATAACAAGCCCATCCTTCCTTAATAAGGGCCCATGTGCTATCTGTACACTACACGGGTCTCCTGGTGTCTGATGAGATAATACCTCAGGGTTACGGTGATCACACAAAGGATACAAATGCTGCCCTATCCTGAACTCTGTCCGTGGTGTAAATATTGCCTGGCCTGGCCGTACTGCCATAGTCTGAAAGGCCTCATGTTTGAAAACTGGCTCCACAACATCAATCTCAGCTTGAAACATGTGACTGGGGGGCTAAACAGGGACACAGATACGAGAAGGGGAAGAAGCATCAGGCCGTGTAGCACCACACTGCCTGGGGAGCGCTACGACATCTGCTTTGGCATGGTGTTCTCGGACTAAATTCTGTGGACAACTCTGCCATTGCCCAGCAGGTGGCAGTATTATGACACAATTGCAGAGCTGGAGATTTCAGGCCAAACAGGCCAGCTGGACTCCAAAGAATTCATTGGTACAAGTTGACTAAAGAGGAAGGAGAACGAATAAGTGACCGGGCTTCCCTGAGCACAAATTTTAAAAACATCTAAAAGGCCAGACTGGAAGTCCCTTATCCACACAGCTGAGCCCTTACTGACATGAGCAGTCCCAATGAAATACATGGGATTACCTATGAGATTAACAGCTCCCCGGGTGAGTAAAAGGCTCACGACTTGGCCCTACTTCACTAAATGGTTATAGATGGGCTTGTGTTCAAACACAGGGAAATTGGGGAATGAATGGACACCTGCAACCTGCTCTGCTACCCATTGAAGAGTTTCCTTGTTAAAGAATAAATCTACCACTGTAACCACCTTATGCCATGTAAACCTCGGTCTGGGCACCTGAAGACTAAAACAGTGAGTACCTATGAATAGTTCTTTCATGTAACTGCTGCATGAAACAGACAAGCCAAATATTTCACAACAGCTTTCCTGGGGCTATAATCCTGGTGACTTCCAGGTTTTGACACTTTTGCATATTCACACAAGTGACTTTCCCCTTTCTGAGCATTTACAAATGTGTGGATTTCCACTGTGTGCTCACTGACCAGCACTGCCAATCACCGACAAGCAAGATGATCTCGCAGACTCTTCTTCCCTGGATGCTATTTGATTTCTGGCTTCAAGGGAAGAAATAATACAAATGTAAGAATTGTTGCACTGATGTATTAAATCTATTGTATTGTAAGTTAATTTCCACTCTTCAACTGAAACTTAAATTGTGTTTCAGCGTAAATCTTTGAATAATTATGATGCCATCATCCTGCTTACCCCATCCTATTCTGCCTCTCTTTTTTCTATATCCAGAGTCCAATGAGCAGAAAGTGCTGATTCAACAGAATCCCTGTCAGTGTTTCCAGGAGACACAGCCACTGTCAACTGCAAAGCCAGGGTGAGCACTAGCAACAACGTAGCTTGGTATCAAAAGCAACCAGGACAAGCTCCTGAGCTTCTCATTGATAACCCTGTTAGCCTGGCCTCTCGGCTCCCAGCCTGCTTCAGTTCTAGTGGTGCTGGCAATGGACACACTGATTACACTCTCACTGTCAGCAGTGTGGAAGTTGATGATTCTGGCGAATATCACTGTAGAGCTGTGCAATGACTGGCCTCTCCCAGTGACACAAGCCAATGCAAAACCCTCCCTGTCCTATGCAGAGTTTGCTGTGCTTGCTGGCCTGTGTAACTGCATGATCTTTTCACTTTGCATCCAAAGAAGTGGGTATTCACTCGCAAAAGCTCATGCTCCAATACGTCTGTTAGTCTATAAGGTGCCACAGAACTCTTTGCTGCTTTTACAGATCCAGACTAACACGGCTACCCCTTTGATACTTGATCTTTTCACGGTTATCTTTGGCTTCTCTCTCCTACTACTCTCCTATATTAATTTCCACTTGTTTCATTTGATCATCAATTAGACCTAGACCTGCAAACCCTTCCCACATGCATCACATCATTCACAGGACTTCTCCCATTGATGTCAATGGAACTGCTCACATCAGTGAAGTTACATATGTCTGCAGGGGTTGGCAGGATCCGATCCTTAGGGCAGGTCTACACTAACCCCTAATTCGAACTAAGGTACGCAACTTCTGCTACGTGAATAACGTAGCTGAAGTTCGAAGTACCTTAGTTCGAACTTACCTCGGTCCAGACGCGGCAGGCAGGCTCCCCCGTCGACTCCGCGGTACTCCTCTCGCCGAGCAGGAGTACCGCAGTCGAGGGCGAGCACTTCCGGGTTCGACTTATCGCGTCCAGACAAGACGCGATAAGTCGAACCCAGAAGTTCGATCGATCGCCGCCGAACTACCGGGTAAGTGTAGACCTACCCTTAGTGTGTAAACTCCTCAGGGCAGGGACTGTGTTTTCCTCTCTGGTTGTACAGCACCGAGCACAACAGGGACCTGACCTTCATTGGAACCAGGGGATGCCACTGTCTGTAATACAATAATAAACATAACCACAATATACACACACTCCCTGTAACCTGGCCTTGTGGGACACCACTGAGAATACCAAATTCAGGACAAACTGCTGAGAAATAGGGCAGATATACCCCCAAAATGGAGGTTATTCTCCCATGAGATATACCAAACCAGCAACAAAAGTAAACTTCTGTTTCACCACACTGGCTAAGAAGTAGTCACAAAAGCAGTTTCCTTAGATATTCCTCTCTTTATATCACCACCCAAAACACTAGATTTTAAGATGAGTTGTTCTTTAAAACCAATTTCATCAAATAACAGGTTCTTCTGATCCCAAAGGACCAGCCACATACCCAGGTCAATATACAACTTAGATCTTACCCAAATATTACGCTGTTGCCAATCCTTTAGTATCCAAAATCTAAAGGTTTATTTATAAAAAGGAAAGAGAAAGAGAAAGAAAGAAAGATGAGAGTTAAAATTGGTTAAAGGAATCAAATATATATAGTAAATGCAATGTTCTTGGTTCAGGCTTATAGCAGGGATGGAATAAACTGCTGGCTTAAGTCAAGTCTCTGGTTGCTTCCAAATGACTGGAAGGTCCTCAGTCCATTGGTTAGAATGCTCCTATTAGCATAAGTTTATAGTCCAGAGGCTTGAGCAGGAAAGAGGCTGGAGCAGGAGAGAGGCAAAATGGAGGAGTTTCCAGGGCCTTTTATAGCTTCTGCCATGTGGAGGGAACCCCATTGTTTCAAGCAAAGTCCTCAGCACAGCTAGTGGAAAATTACAGATGACAAGAGGGGAGTTTGGAGTCACATGGGCAAGTCACCTGTGCATGCCCGATTGCGCTTAGCCATTGCAGGAAGCCATTACCTATCCTTCCGATGGAATGTCCACTCAGTGTAGATGGGCGTTTCCCATGGTTCATTGTGAATTAAGTGTCACTCGATGAGCCACTTAATATGAATACTCCCTTCAAGATGTGCTGGCTAACTACCTTGTGGGCGTTACCTCAGGAGCAAACATTTGAAATCCAGGTATAGAGCCAATACTCATAACTTCAAATACAAAAATGATACATGCATACAAATAGCATAATCATAATCAGCAAATCATAACCTTTCCATAGACATCTTATATGCCACATTTTATACAAGATTTGTTGCAAATATATAACAGCGGTTGCAACAATGATCTATATGGTCATATTTTAATCAGATAACGTCACACTCCCTTCCAGAGCTGGCCATCTCTATCTCTGGTGCAGGGGGTGGAGATCATGACTCACAGTCACTTCTGCGGAGGTTAGCAGTGCTAGCTCCAGACATCCCTTGAGTTTGTGTGGGTCAAGGACTGCAACTGTATCCAGCCCTACAGGGGGGGCTCCTAGCACACCCCCCATCCTTGCACACCCATGGAGGCACCAGCAACAATCTGTCCCAAAGGAAGGTCCTTAGAGTCATAAGAATTTGGATAGGTCATCAGCCCAACTAGTTGCTTGGACAAGGACAATGGGGAGAATCCATGAATATTTTCATGGGCGGGGAGGAGAGTAACTGAAAGGTAAATTGAGATAAAGGCTCTGAAAACTGCTGTTAAAAGACCTGGGAGATTTTAACTGCTTAGATACCCAAGGCCACAAACAACATCCCTGGTGCCCTCTCCACAGATCACTTTCTGTTATTCCATTCATAAAACCATCCGTGCTGCAACTTGACCTCATACGTCGCTGTCACCAGGTTACAGAGACCAACACTGCATAAGAACAACAGGAAATGCCCTTGCAACTAAAATGCAGTAAATTTATATCAACTGATTATTTGCATAGTCACTCAGGGGGGACGTCGCCTAGCCGGACTGTTGAGTATTTATAACTGGTCCCATTTGCACTGCCTGGTGAGCTGTTTAGCATTCCCCACGGAGACCTGTCAAGATGCTCTCGCAGGCCCAGCTTCTCTGGATACTAGTGCTTTGGATTCAGGGTGAGCATTATATCAACAGGGAACAGACTTCATAGGCAATAAAATGCTAGCTAGGTTTACAACAATACTGCAGTACTTATTTTGCAAACTAATGTTAAATAAATTCTTAAATTAAAAATGCATTTAAATATCCAGCTCTAATTACTTTTAATAATGTGCCGTGACTGCATGTATTCTCTCTCCATATCTAGACTCCTGTGGCCAAATTGTTTTGACTCAGATTCCAGAATCCCTCTCAATGTCCCCTGGAGAGCGAGTCACCATCAACTGCAAAGCCGGTACCAGCATTAGCAACTACTTAGCCTGGTTCCAACAGAAATCGGGACAAGCTCCTAAGCTTCTTATCTACGATTCTACTAACCGCGCCTCCGGGATCCCAGCCCGGTTCAGCGGCAGTGGGTCTGGGACTGATTTCACTCTCACAATCAGCAGCGTTGAAGCTGAAGATGCTGGAGATTATTACTGTCAGCAACGTAACAGCTTCCCTCTCACAGTGATACAGACCATTACAAAAACCTCCCTGAAAAGAGAGAGAGCTCGCTGCTTACTGTTTCTCACTGCTGCGACCAGGAGGGCAAATTTTATCAATGAATGCAAATGAGAAACAGAAAGTCACTCAAAATACACTTGACATTTTATACACATCTAAAATCCCAAAGTCATCAACAAACACACCCAGGAATCAGTTCCCCCTCTACTGAAATCCAGCTCCACGGGAGTGGAAGCAGCAGTACAAGTAGGGAGGTATGGTATGATACGCCATAGCAGCAAGATATTTGTAGCTGGTACGGTGTACCGGAAAGAGGAGGGGCAGAAGGTGGGGCTGCTCGGCGACCCCACGCCCGCAACTCCTCTGGCGCAGCAGTACTGCCCCCAGCCCTGCCACGCAGGGTCTCCTCCGATCTGTACAGCAGCCAGCCCCGCCGGAGGACTCTCCCAGGAACCGCAGGGGGGAAAGGAGCAGAACCCCAGCCCCGCCCCCTGCCCTTCCATGGAGCTGCGTCTCCTCCAGCTCCAGGCAGCAGCCGCGCTGGGGGACAGGGCTGGGGGTGGTACAGCATCCGCGCTGGAGGAGCTGCGGGCGTGAGGCTGGCCGGTGGCCCCATGTTCTGCTCCTTTCCCTGCTGCAGTTACCAGGAGAGCCCTGAACCACAGGACTCTCTGGGGAACCGCCGTGGGGAAAGGAGCAGAACGCTGGCAGCTCCTTCAGCGCGGCTGCTGTACCGCCCCCAGCCCTGTCCTCCAGAGATAGAGAATAGGGCTGGGGGTGGTACAGCAGATAGAGGAGACCCTGCGTGGAAGGGCTGGGGCAGTACAGCAGCCGTGCCGGGAGACAGACAGAGAGAGCCTCCCTCCCCGGCCCCCGAGGTAAGGTGGGTGGATCATGGGGAGGGGACGGGGAGAACATGGGGGGCCCGGGCTGGAGGCGGGGCAAGGAGGAGCCATGTGGAAGATCACGTGAGGTCACATGCCCCCCATAAGGGGGGCAGGGAGGGAGAACATACCGGTAAGAAATGGATTCCAATTGCACCACTGCAATTCAATCCGGATTGTTTTATCTCATTAGATCTACAGGGAGCATTTTCAGTAGGCAGGACTTAAACTCTGCCCCAATACTGATGCCAGTATTAATCCCTGCTATTGCAAAACTTGCTGTGGGTTGTCTGAGGACCTGGAGTGGTCGCGGGTTTAGTGCTTTAGTGCTATATTGGGGCATTCTGTGCATCGGATGAGGTACACCCTGTGTTGCGATAGGCGAGGTCTCAGAGGTATAGTTCAGGCTAATTCAATTAAGTCATCTAATCAAAAATGAATGTTTGAAAACTCCAGATGTGGAGTCAATTTACATGAGCTTTGCACAGTCACAAACAAACAACACTTTTTCCCTGTGCCACTGAGCTCTTTTATAAAAGCATTGGCTGGGACTTCATGGACCCAGAGAAAATGAGCGTATGAGGCAGCTCTGGTGTTTGTATTCCAGGTAAGAAATAAAAGCCAACCCAGGCTTTGAGGCAATATAGCATCAGGGTGAAAAATCTAAAACAATGGAAAACATAATATCACAGTACTTTATAAATTACACCTTAATACATTCTTAACCTAGAAGGGACTGTGAACACCATCCTGAGCTTTACATAACTGTAATAATATGTCAGGTCTGATTGGCTTTTCTTTCTAAATTTAGACTCCTAAGGAGAGTGTGTGACAACCCAGAGTCCAGAATCCTTGACAGTGTCTCCAAGAGACACTATCAGCTGCAAAGCCAGGTCCCGCACTACCAGTTACGTGGCCTGATACCAACAGAAATCAGGGCAAGCTCTAAAGCCCCTTATATATGGTGCTTCCTCCCACCCCTCCAGAGTTCCCACCCGGACCAGTGGCAGTGTGTCTTGGACTGATTTCACTCTCACAGTAAGTACCGCTGAAGCAGATGATGCTGGAGATCATTATTGTCAGCAAGGCTGGGACTGGCCACTGTCACAGTGATACAGATCAACACAAAAACCTTCCTGTTCTCCAGGGAGCATAATGAGCTCAACTCTGCGGGTGTCACAGCTGGGTGTCGAACTATCGCCCTTTCACTGACTTCAAGGCAAATCCAAACAGGAAGGATCTTGGGTCATGGACTGATTCTGCAACTGAAAACTGAGAGAGAGTGTGACAAGCTCTCTGAACCGCATCACTGCTCAACAGGAACAAGGGCAAAGTAAAATCCGACTGCAGCCTGGCCTGCTTGGTGTGTAGATACAGCTCAGCTGTTTATAAGAAACTCTAATACCCTCCTTACTAGTAGGCCAAATCCTCCGCTCCTTCCTTACCCTGCATTTGTGCGTCGATACAGCGTCATACTCATACAGTCAAAGACTTGAAGACCAGAAGGGACCACCAGATCATCCAGTCTTACCTCCTGTACATCACAGGCCACCAACCCCACCCAGTACTCGCACACTAAACCCAACAACCAAAATTAGACCAAAGTATTACAGCCCGCAGCTGAGTACTATAGCTGAGTAGTATGTAAGATATATGGGCCAAATCCTCGGGTCCTTCCTTACCCTGAGAAGAAAAGAACAGCCTTACTGGGTCAGACCAATGGCCCATCTAGCCAGTATCCTATTTTCTGACAGTGGCCAATGCCAGGTGCTTCAGAGGGAATGAACAGAACATGCAACCATTGAGTGATCCATCCCCTGTTGTCCACTCCCAGCTTCTGGCAATCAGAGGCTACAGAAACTCAGAGCATGGGGTTGCATCCCTGACCATCTTGGCTAAAAGCCATTGATGGACCTATCCTTCATGAACTTATCTAATTCTTTTATGAACCCAGTTATACTTTTGGCCTGCACAACATCCCCTGGCAATGAGTTCCACAGGTTGCCTGTGCAGTGTGTGAAGAAATACTTCCTTTTTTGTTGTTTTAAACTTAGGGCTATTAATTTCATCCCTCGTTCATGTGTTGGGGTAGATAACACTTCCTTATTAACTTTCTCCACACCATTCATGATTTTATAGACCTCTATAATATCCCCTTTTAGTCATCTCTTTTCCAAACTGAAAAGTCCCAGTCTTTTTAATCTCTCCTAATATGGAAGCTGTTCCATACCCTTAATCATTTTTGTTGCCCTTCTCTGTACCTTTTCCAATTCTAATATATATTGTTTTGAGATAGGGCAACCAGAACTGCACACAGTATTCAAGTTGTGGGCAAACCATGGATTTATATAGAGTCCCTGTGTTTTAGCCCTGCTGTACTGGACAGTGAACTTGTAAGCATCTGCTTTAACACATGGCCTTACTTTGGTTCACAACTTAGCCTGGTTTTGCTGACATGGGGAAAATTAGTTATTGCAAATTTGGGGTAAAATTTTCCCAGGCACAAGGCAGATTAATTAGCATTTTGAGGGTTTATATGAAACTTCAGTGGCTCACAGGCCTTGTTCTGGCCCCCTCAGGGTGAATTTCGCCCAGAAACATTTTTTATTTGTTTGTTTGTTGCTCTGCTGGTTTTTTGCGTTATTCATGTTCCTGGGTCCTTTCCAAATGGATCCTGCAAACTACTTTTAGCCTATGGATCATATATAAGCTTTTCCCCTGGACTAATTGTTCTTCATGGTGAATGAGTGGTCACATGAGTCATGGGGTATTTTCTCTGCTCTCTGTACTGATGGCTGTATCCCTGGGGCTGCTGATCTGACCACATTATTCATTTTTATTTATAATTCACTAAAAACCTCCTTTTTATTTCACCCGCCACAGTCACAAAATTGTCACTATAGTGCCACAGAATCCAGAGATCTGCCCCAGGATTCAGGTCAAGCTTCTGACGGAGTACACAGGGCTCCATGCAGATGGCTCAGAGACGAGAAAATGAGACCTGTTTATTCATAGATTCATAGATTCATAGATTCTAGGACTGGAAGGGACCTCGAGAGGTCATCGAGTCCAGTCCCCTGCCCGCATGGCAGGACCAAATACTGTCTAGACCATCCCTGATAGACATTTATCTAACCTACTCTTAAATATCTCCAGAGATGGAGATTCCACAACCTCCCTAGGCAATTTATTCCAGTGTTTAACCACCCTGACAGTTAGGAACTTTTTCCTAATGTCCAACCTAGACCTCCCTTGCTGCAGTTTAAGCCCATTGCTTCTTGTTCTATCCTCAGAGGCTAAGGTGAACAAGTTTTCTCCCTCCTCCTTATGACACCCTTTTAGATACCTGAAAACTGCTATCATGTCCCCTCTCAGTCTTCTCTTTTCCAAACTAAACAAACCCAATTCTTTCAGCCTTCCTTCATAGGTCATGTTCTCAAGACCTTTAATCATTCTTGTTGCTCTTCTCTGGACCCTTTCCAATTTCTCCACATCTTTCTTGAAATGCGGTGCCCAGAACTGGACACAATACTCCAGCTGAGGCCTAACCAGAGCAGAGTAGAGCGGAAGAATGACTTCTCGTGTCTTGCTCACAACACACCTGTTAATACATCAAACTGACTGTAACTGTAAACATCACTTTCCTTAAAGAATCTTTTCAAATGTGTCGTTTCCTTTTACATTCAGTGCGAAGCGTCTCCACATCCCCACTATGGAGCCTGGACACAGTCCTCAATTAGGGCCAGATTCTGACAGCCTGACTCACGCTGAGTATTGCGCTACTCTTTGAACAGTCCCAATAATTACAATAGGACTGTCTGAGGAATCTGGCCTTGTGGTAACATCACAGACATCAGTTCTTTCAGGCACCCAAATCCAGCTACCCCTAGACACATGCTAGGGATTTTTACATAGTTATGCTTATTTTGCATATCCATGCATGAGTGACATTTCCCTGTAGCTCAGAGGAGTTATAACGGCTCCATGTCACAGATCATGGTGCATTGAGCAGCAGCTGTAAGTCCGGAGCTCTCAAGATGAGGTCACACACTCTGCTCATTTTGGTGATAATTTTCTTTACGAAGGGTAAGTGCATTAGATTAGAATTGTAAAAATGTGTATAAAGAGATGGACAATAAGCTACAGCGTATCATCAGAACATAGGTAAGGAATGACTTGTCAAATAGATGCCAATTCTTATTTATATGCTTCTGTATGTTCTGTCTACATAAAGAACAGAATTGAAATAGTTTCATATTAAATAAAATCCTGGTTGATAACAATGCTGTGACAATTTAAATCCTTACACTATCAGGTACAACTACAGACACACCTGGATTTATGCTTTGATTTCACATACAGATGCCAGTGGAGACATTGTGATGACGCAGACTCCGGAATCCCTGTTGGTATCTCCAGGAGACACAGTCACCATCAACTGCAAAGCCAGTTCCAACATCGGCAGTGAGATAGACTGGTACCAACAGAAATCAGGAGAAGCTCCTAAGCTTCTTATCTATTATGCTTCCACCCGTCCCTCCGGGATCCCAGACCGGTTCAGTGGCAGTGGGTCTGGCACTGACTTCACTTTGACAATCAGCAGTTTTCAAGCTGATGATGCTGGCAGTTATTATTGTCAACAGGACTATGGTTTGCCTCTCACACAGTGATTCAGGCCAGTACAAAAACCTTCCTCCGTAATGGTTCATCACTTCTATTGCAACTCTGTGTTTCAGTTACTCTGTCAGAGTCTTTCCAGGTTTCACAGCCCATCAGTGCAGAACAATATTAAACACACTGACTTATACCTAAATTATTACACAATATAGTAATTTCTCCACAGAGTTCAGATAGATCAGGTTAGAAAGCACCTAAGTAAACCAGGAGACCCCAGGTTTGAGGCTGTGGAAACATTCTACATTTTGTTCCATTTATAGTAAACAAAACATCAGAAGTTGGCCTCATGGATAACTTAGAAACTTCTGCAGAAATGTGGAAACTGTTAACTACTGAGCTGACTTTCTTCAAAGTTTGGAAATGTAGTCTTCCCGCACCCAAAAATAAATGACAAAAATGAAGACAGCAGGTCCCCTGCTCTCTAACTAATCTGTCCATCCGTCCTTTCAGCCTCCCATCCATCCTTCCTTCTGAATGCTTTCTGTAGCACCCATTGCAGCAGTATCTAAGCATGTACTATTCTACCTTACACCTTCGAAGCTGTGGAAGGTAAGAGGAAAAAAATGTCCAAAATATTTGATCGTTTATAGATGGCCTCTAACATGGGCTTAGAAAATCCTGCAATGTTTTAGCAATGCTAGTCTGGGATCTATCTTCTAGTTGACAATGGAATTTGGTGACCCCCTGGGGTCCCCGGGGAGATGGCAGGTAACCCCTGAGGGTTAGGAAGTGGAGAATGGAATCTTCGGCTATTGTTTGTGTTTCTGATTTCTGTGTCTATTTAAACAGGTTTTAAAACAAAATATTTATCCCCCACACTCCACCTGACACCCCACCCCCACCCCAGCACTCAGGGAATCCTGCCCTGCTCTTGTCAGGCATACAACATGAGAGAGAAATACCTTCCTTCTCCTTCGGCCATGATGGTCCAGCAGTTAGGGCACTGGTCTAGGCTGCAGAGGACGCAGCAGCTACAGGGATCGATCACTGTTGAGTGTCTCGCCTCGAGAGTTTGCCCTGTACAGACAGAATAGGTCCACTCAGCCACTACAGCTCTAAGTCTTTGGGGCACAGGGGAGCTCATTGAGGGTATGTCAGGGAGATAGAACCTCCCCTCAGGCCACACAGTGTCAGCAAATTGGCTCTGTGGTCTCTACTCCAGCCTCAGGACGGGGGCAAGTTCTGTGGTCCTAGCATCCTCACTCCATGAAGGGCAACAACTCGTGGATCAGTGAACTGGCAGATCCGACACACACACACACACACACCCCATGGGACCAACAACACATGGAACTTCTGCAGCATTTCCCTCCAGGGTGCACAGGGGCTATGTACCCTGAGACCCTGCCCCTCCCAGAACAGCAAAACCGCAGCAGCTTCCCTGCATCTGGGCCTGTCTACACAGTGGAGGGGATGGCAGGAGTTGCTGTTTAATGAAGGGCTGTTCAAATAGTAGACCTGAAGCGCCAGCCCCTGTGTGACTAGCAGTGTGGGCCAGAACAGACGTGGTCCTTGGACAGGAGGACCAGAGGGTTGGGCCATGCAGGGAGCGTCCCCCACTGGGGCAGCCTGCACAAAAGGCACTCACATGAGCATGGACTGCTCGCCCCATCCATCCACCATTGACCAATCACCTGGAAGGGATGAGGAGGGGACGACACATGAGGGGGAGAGATCTGCTCCATTTTAGAGGATGGAGTAGAGCATCTCCCTCCCGCCCAACCCCCGGCAGGTCCCTGAGCAGCCCTAGCATAGACTCTGCCTCAGATCTCCTGCAGGGGCAATGCAGCCGCAAAGCACCCCCTACAGATGATGGATCACCCAGTCTGGGCTGTGTAACAGGGCTCTGTATTAAATGTGACACGCTCTTAAATCGTCATACACTTGTGTATTACATTCGTTAATCTGCATGATCCAACTAATGGAGTTGAACATCCCCCCGTGACAGCAGGTGGCAGCACAGACACGTATCACCCTGAACACACTGCAGACGCCGGACTTCTGAGTACGGGCAATACTTTGTAAGAAGGGACAGCAAGAAAAAACAAACAACAGAACATCTGAAATGATGCAAACAAATCAGTTCTCCATTCTAGGGCCTGAGGCGAGATGCTTTGCATATTGACGTCTGGCTGAGATTTCCCTGCTGCTCTGAGCAGTTATATATGGAGTCCCTTTTTACAGTCTTTAGGGTTTATGGATCAGCACCTGTCAGTCGGGCCATATCAAGATGCTTTCACAGGCTCAGCTCATCTGGCTGCTAGTGCTCTGGATCCAGGGTAAGATTCCATTTGAGATAACACTGGTCTGGTGGGATAACCGGAGATTGAGCTCTGGAAACCTCTCTCACATGTATATGTAGACACACAATATCTCAACATTCTTTGGGGGTTTTCTTAATGCACCCATTTTTCATAATCTTGGAGTTAAATGAGAGAAAAGGATAAACTATGCTACACAACTAAAGTGAAAACATGAATTTTCTCACTCATGTATTATGTTCATTTATATTCTCCTTGCAATCCAGACTCTGGTGGGCAGATTGTGCTGACTCAGATTCCAGAATCCCCGGCATTGTCCCCAGGAGACAGAGTCACCATCAACTGCAAAGTAAGTTCCATCACTAGCAACTACGTAGCCTGGTGGCTGGTTCCAACAGAAATCACGACAAACTCCTAAGCTTCTTATCGAAGTTGCAACCTCCCTGCAAATTGGGGTCCCATAGCCCAGTGTCTGCAGTACCACAGTTACCTCCTATCCTAAGGAGCAAAGACCATAACTATGGGATGGGGGATTGTATCCTGGAGAGCAGCGAATGAACGGGACGTGAGCTCTCAGTGCGGTGCTGTGAGGAAAAGGGCTAATCCTCACAGGCAGTGGGTCGGGAAGTGGCTATGCTGATCACACTCTCACAATCAGCGCCATTCAAGCTGAAGATGCCAACATTATTACAGCACTCCCTCCTCACCAACCCCATTCTGCCCCCCCCCAGTGGTACAGACCAGCACAAAAACGTCCTGGCTTTGTTAGCTCCAGTTCTCACACACTATTGTAACAGACACTTCCAGTGGATCGTCCCTGTATCTGGAGGCCCTGCATAGCAACCAATGGGCTGTGAAAACCATCCGGGCACAGCACCTTCAACACCTTCTTTAAACTAGAGCTTTGAACAAATCATGGCCAGCAGGGCCGGTGCAAGGAAGTTTCGTGCCCTAGGCAAAACTTCCACCTTGCGTCCCCGCCCCCAGCCCTGCGGCAGCTCCCCGCCCTGAGGCACCCCCCCTCCCCCGCGGCAGCTCCCCACCCCCCGGTCCGGGGAGCCGTGCGTCAGCTCCCCAGCCCAGTTCACCTCTGCTACGCCCCCTCCCCAAGCACGCCGTTGCTGCTCCATTTCTCCCGCCTCCCAGGCTTGCGGTGCCAATCAGCTGTTTGGCCCCGCAAGCCTGGGAAGGGAGGAGAATTAGAGCGGGGGCGGCGTGCTTGGGGAGGAGGCGGAGCAGAGGTGAGCTGGGGTGGGGAGCTGCCGCATGGCTCCCCCGGCCACGGGGGTGGGGAGCAGCCGCGGGGGGGAGGAAATTGGGGGCACCGCTTTTTGGCGCCCCCAAATCTTGGTGCCCTAGGCAACCGCCTCGTTCGCCTTAATGGTAGCACCAGCCCTGATGGCCAGGAACCTGGACTGTCCTGAGTCTCGGCTGCTCATGGTCTGGAGAACTGAATCTGAGCCGGGATTACTGCCTCTGGGCTGCTTCTAGGGCCTATGTGGCCTAGGCTTGGCATAGCCATTGGTGCATGAGACCAAGAAGAGTTGTCCATTGTCCAACGCATCCACTGGGATCCAGCAGGGACAGGGGAGGGCAAAGATGCTTTAAGGCAGGGAGGGATGGAGGAAGACAGAGGTGGAATGAGATAGGAAGGGTTGGGGCAAAGAGATTGGCTGAGTTTAGAGGATAATCTGGAGGAGGGAGGTTTTGAGTCAGGGGAGAAAGGAAATCCAAACCCCTGCTGCCTGTGATATAACCCTGCCCCTGTGTAACTGATCCCAAACTACAAGGTAAAGGCACCAATGACCCTCACAATTACCCATCACTACCAATCAATTCACCTACAATAGAGACAACAAAATATAGAAAGTACGGGGCCACGTAACTCCATGTTATAACTGTAATGGCCATTTCATGGATAAGATGCAATACCCTGCTGCAGAGCAACAACGTCCAGCTCCCCAGGGAGCACAGCTACTCAGGAACGATCTGGTCTAATGGGTCCATGCAAATCATGCCCTGTTTGTGCGGAAAGACACACGAAATTGCTCTCCCAGAGGCCTGAGCAAAACTCTGCACTGTATTTAGCTGTGCAAATTGTGAGCAGATTTTCATAACCATCCTTGAATGCTGCATTGTCAACCATCAACAAGTCAGGGCCCAACGTATCATGCGAGTTTCTTTATAAACAATAAATGTTGGCTGCTTTTATTTCCCTTCAGGATTTCACATTTTCAGATTTTTCTCCACAACTATGTGGACTAGAAACTCTCTTTAAAAAAAAAAAAAGAAAAACTGAGATTCTCACCTGATCACATGACTCCAGGAGCTGGAGCTTTATGAAAAACACCAGATATCACAACATTTTCTCACCTCACAATCTTGTATGAAGGCCAACAGCATTATTAGCCTCCCCTCAGTGGGCAGGGAGGGTTAGGCCCATGAACACCTTCTGCACTAATTTAGCATCATCCACCTGGGGATCTCTAAGCACTTTACAAACACTAATCAGTAATATCTCAGCATCACCAATGAGCAACTCCTTCCCCATTTTACAGACAGGGAAGATACAGCACAGAGAGATTTAGGACCCGATTCTGTGGCCATTGACATCAATGGGAGTTTTGCCTTTTATGTCAATGGGAGTAGGATGGAGCACATGTATGGTCAGATCCTGCCACCCTTACTTGTGTAGATGATCCCATTAATTTCAATGGGAACTCAGAGCACTCAGTACTTTACAGGACTGGGCCCACAATGACTAGCCAAAGGTCACACATTAGGGCTGTGGTAGAGTCAGACCAGGCCCCGCATTTACTGTGCCTGAGCCACTGGACCATCCTGCCCCCCGGAGGGCGAGTGACCCCACACACTGCGATGATGCACAGAAACCAGCTTTATGTCTAGTCAGAGCAGGGAGGCCAGGATCCCGCACACAGGGGCTGCTTTGCATGTGAACTCCCCAGTAACGCTGCCCTGTTGCTCCAAAGGGCTATAAAACATTTTGTTCCACTCTCCCCGGTTTATTGAGCAGCACCTGCCAGCTCAGACACATCAAGATGTTCTCCCAGGCTCAGCTTGTCTGCTTGCTGGCGCTTTGGATTCCGGGTAAGAATCAGAACTGGAGGGCACTGGCTTAAAAGCACAAAGCTCCATTGATGTTTTAAAAAAAATCTAAATATTTTAGCTAGATTGGCATTTAAACCAATAAATGCATTTCTCACAGTTATGGTGTAAATATATTGATGATTACAAACCTATTGTTTTACCTGCTCTATTTTATGACATTATCTAAAGATGCAAAATGTCAATAAGTTATTAACATATAATATTGCTCACTATTGATGGCCAATTCTCTGTATTTATTTTTATTTCATATTTAATCCAGGCTCCTATGGGCAGGTCACTATGACTCAGGCTCCAGAATCCCTCTCAGTGTCTCCAGGACAAAAAGTCACCATCAGATGTACAGCCAGTTCTAGCCTTGATAGCGACTATGTCTCCTGGTACCAACAGAAACCCGGACAAGCTCCTAAGCTTCTTATCAATTATGGCTCCACCCTTGCCTCTGGGGTCCCAGCCCGGTTCAGTGGCAGTGGGTTTGGCACCGTTTACACTCTCTCAATCAGCAGAGTTGAAGCAGATGATGCAGCAGATTACTATTGTCTGCAGACGGAGAGCTCACCTCTCACAGTGATACAGACCAATACAAAAACCTCCCTGCTCGAAGGGGTGGGGGGTTAATGCTGCTTCCTGTGACGATCATCACATGGTCAGTGTAGCTGCTGCACCCTGACTCAGGATGACATATCTCAATGTCCAGGGCTCCTCACTGCAGTACGCCTCTTTGTATGCTCCCAGCATTCTGGGGCCGAGCAGGGCCAATCCTACAATGGGCTAAGAGGATCCTGTTAGGCAGGGAGTGACTTCAGTGTCTCTTGAGCCCTCTGAACCATCAAAGAAGTTAATACTGGCAGGTCATTGGAATTAAAGATCATTGAGGGCTGTCAGCACCTCTCAGGAACTGCCTGGCATCTTGTGGGAAGAGGCCGGAAGGGAGAGAAAATATGTTGACACTCAAGGCTATTTGACTGCGAAGGGGAGTTCACATGAGCAACTTGCATGGGATGGATAACAGGGTGAATGGGCTGGCCATAGGGTTGGGTAATATGTGTAAAGGGGTGGAAGAGATGAGGGGCAAGGAGGAGGACCCACATGGAAGGGAAGAGGAAGGACAAGAGAAACAAGAGAATGAAGGAGAATTCTCAACAGAAAAATGGAACAACTATTGCGTTATTTTAAGAGACAGGGTGGACAAGATTTCATTCAATTTTAGTTTCACTGGTGATTCTTGTATCCCCATTTCCATCTCCTCTCACACACTGACTGTGGGGGAAATCCTGTCCCCACTGAAGTCAGCAACAAACCCCCCATTGATGTCAAGCGGTCCCAGATTCACCCTCTGTGACTTTCTGTAGTCAGCCCACATTGTGTGTGCATACAAAACTGTGCTTCTTTCTAGCAATGAGTTGGTGGGGTGCGGGGGGGTTGGGTGGCCGATTGCAAAGCTAGAGCTGGGGAAATCTTGTGTAAGTGAAAAAAAATAGCAAAGCACACGATGGGAAAATGTACTGGACACATTCTTCCTACCGCTACTCTGAACGTTAATTGTGATGGAATTTTCCTAATATGTTTAGCACCAAGGAGAATGCTGAATAGAGCATCTGTACAGGAAATCAATGTGCTAATGGGGAGCAGTTTTGCTGCATCTAATGAAGAACATGCATGAAAGCTGATGTAAAACTATTCATTAATATTGTAAATACAGAAACACAATCAAGCATTAACAATAAATATTCAGCCTGTTCAAGGATTCAAACAGCTGAACAAACTCCACAAAAGACAGGAAATGGAAGAGAAAGTGAGTGTCAAAAAAAAAAAAAATCCTTTCAACAAGCACAGTTCTGTTTACTGAGTTAAAACTATTTTGTTAACTATTTACTAAGTATCAGAGGGGTAGCCGTGTTAGTCTGAATCTGTAAAAACCAACAGAGGGTCCTGTGGCACCTCTTGCATCTGAAGAAGTGAGGTTCTTACCCACGAAAGCTTATGCTCCCAATACTTCTGTTAGTCTTAAAGGTGCCACAGGACCCTCTGTTGGTATTTACTAAGTGAATCTTCACAGAAGACAGTGGAGATATATCTGTTTGCATCACTAAGGATAATCTATGCTTAGTCATTTCCCTTTGTGACTATTAAATGTTTTTACATGTCTTTAAATGTTTCTTCACCTCACATCAGGCTACAGGGAAAATAAATCATTGCACTCAATATCCCCCCTACTGCCACTAGATGGCATCAGGCAAATGTATCACTTCTGCAGAGGTGGGGATATATGAAATTCTGAACACAGAAAAAGAGTGTGTTATTATTGTTAGATGTGTTTAACACTTCTCAGAACAAATGCAGACCAGAACCTGCCCAGAAGATCTTATAACCCATGTCCCTGATGCTGCTAACACTTGGGCTCGTCAGTAATTTATCAGTATTGCCTACCACAAACAGCCAAAAATCATGAGACTGGTTTAAAAATTATGAGATTACAAAAATACAATTTGAGTTCTTTCATTTGCCTTCTAGTTTGGGGCTTTCAAGGGGTGGCACATGGATATTTCTCTGTAACAAGTAGATGCTGTGATTCTCACAGAATCAAGTGTCCCCAGGACAATACCAAATGTCATAAGACTCATGATTAAATAACAAGAGTTGGCAACACTGCTTTCCACATGTGTGTGGTCACGGAGTCCATGATTCTCCCTACGCCTGTAATTCAACGGATCTACACAGGTACATAATATTGCTGTTCTGCACATGGGTGATACTGGGAAACCAAGTGCCAGCTCTAGCCAAGGCCATAGGTGTTAGCTAAGAACTAACAAAGTCATAGCTGGAAACCAAAGCAGCTCACCGGTAAGTTAGTTTTGTTCAAAAGAAGTATTAGTCTTATAAGGATGTATTTAGTGTTTACACTCTATGAAATGCTTGTAAATTGCTGCCTGCATTACTCTCACTTGTAAGTTGCTATAGTCCGTGCTATAAGGAAATATGTAAGTTTTGCTTTATAACTTAAAAAAAATGTTTGCTCTGAACTTGTGAACCCAGGCACAGGAATGGCCCCCCAATCCCCATTAAGGAGGCCTAGCAAGGTTAAATGGGCCATGAAGAATTATCACACTACAAAGGATTGGTGAATGGCTATATTACACCATGGAAATGCTATGTGCAAGGGATCTTGTCTCAGGGACTGAAAGGCTACATGTAAAAGATAAAAGAGGATCACAAGAAAACAGGATCATCTGTTTGCTATTTGAACTGTCAAAGGGCAGAGACATTTAGGCAGAGATGTCCAAGGGTTACCCCTGGGTCTGCCCTGAAAGACATTTTGAATTGACAGATCACTACAACGCTGTCATCTTTAGGAATCATCGATGGTAACTCATTTGTGTGTATATGTCTGCTTGCTTTAACCTGTAAGTAACTCCCTTACCTTTTTCTCCTACTTAATAAACCTTTAGATAGTTTAGTACATGTTTATCTGCAGGTGTTGCCTTTGGTGTAAGATCTGGGGTAAGTGACTGGTTTCTTGGGACTGGAGGCAACCTGAATATTTTGTGATTTTTGGTGTAAGTGACCATTTATCACTAAGTCCAGCTTGCCTCCTTGGGTACAAAACAGACTGGAGAGTCCAAGGGGACTGTCTCTGACTTCATGGTAAGACTGTTCTAGTGATCCAGGAGTTCACACTTGTTACTGGCTTGGTGAAATCTAATTCTAGAAGACACCACCAGTGTGGGGCGTCTGCCCTGTTTCTGACAGTCTGCCGTGATGTAGGGACGCATGGGCGTGGGCCACTCCAGACAGCGTGACAATATGCTTACAGGATCAGGGTCTAAAATGCCAGAACAACAAGAGGAGGTAACACAGGGAAAGTAGAGGAAAGGGAAGGGTAACCGGGAAGATTATGTCATTACTTGAAATGTTAATGCATGTGTCGGTTGATTACTAGTTACTTTCTCAGGTTATATGAATTGTGCCAGTGGAATTAGAGCAATAGTATATGGGAAACTGAAGAAGTGGGTTCTCGAGAACGCACATAAAGGAGGAGACATGGTGGTTGGGCCGGATTGAGCCACTCCCATTGGCCTCCAGCAGCCAGAGCCCTCCCCTGCTCCCCCCTGCTGCCTGCAGCGTGTTTTGCCTACACGTGGACATGAGCATGGTAAGGGGAGTCCCAGGGGGCAGTCAGGGAGCGGGGGAGTGTTGGATGGGTCCCCGGCCCCTCCACCTGCCACCCCCCCTCCACGCA
>NW_020664417.1:91676586-91687909 GCF_002925995.2 Terrapene triunguis | reverse complement strand
CCCCCCCCCCCCCCGCCTGCCTCTCCCATGCCTGCTTGTACTGCCAGAGCCGGCAGCAACTGCTGTCTGCTGCCCCTGGGTCCTAGTGCCCCCCATCCACAAATGGCAAGACAGGCTGCCCTTACCCTGCCCTTCCACCCTAGCCCTGAGCCTCTCCAACGCCCCAAACCCCTCAGCCCCAGCCCCAACCCTCATCCCCCCGCACCCTAATCCTCTGCTCCATCCATGAGCCCCCTCCTGTATCATGAACCCCTCAGCCCCAACCCTCATCCTCCCGCACCCTAATCCTCTGCCCCAGCCCTGAGCCCCCTCCTGCATCATGAACCCCTCATCCTCAGCCCCAACCGTCATCCCCCTGCACCCTAATCCTCTGCTCCATCCCAGAGCCCCCTCCTGCATCATGAACCCCTCATCCTCAGACCCAACCCTCTTCCCCCCACCCCCTATTCCTCTGCCCCAGCCCTGAGCCCCCTCCTGCATCATGAACCCCTCATCCTCAGCCCCACAGCCCTCACCCTTGCACCCCTCCTACCCCAAACTCCCAAACCCCCTCCCCCTTCTCACACCCCCCTCCTGCCCTCAAACTCCCTCCCAAAGCCTGCACCCCCTCCCTTTGCACCACCTCCCACCCCCAAACTCCATCCCAGAGTCTGCACTCCTCACCCCCTCCTGCACACCCACCCCCTGCCCCAGCCCAGAGCCTGCACCCAGCACCCAAACTCTATCCCAGAGCCTGCACCCTGCACCCCTCCTGCACCCTAGACTTCCTCCCCCCACCCAGGACCTGCACCCCAGACTTCCTCCCCCCACCCAATCCCCCTCCCAGAGCCTTAGGCAGGTGGGGGGGGCGGGTTCTGGGCACCACCAAAATTTCTACAACCCTGCCACCCATGCGAGTGGATAAGCGTCGGGGCAGTCAGGGGACAGGTAAGTTCCTAGGGGGGCAGTTAGGGTGGGGGGTTCTCAGCAGGGGGCAGTCAGGGGACAAGAAGCGGGGAGTTGGGGAGTTTGAGGGGGGCAGTCAGGGGGTGGGAAGTGGGAGGGAGTGGATGGGCGGGGGCGGGGCTAGGGCGGGGCTCCTCCCCCTCCAGTGTCCTCTTTTTTGATTGTGGAAATATGGTAACCCTAGATAACATCCAACGCAACCGAGACGTCAAGGAAGATGGGGATGGAGATTGGGCCAGGAAAAGGCTGAGAGCAGTTTCAGTGCAGTGGAAAGGGCATAAACCAGATCAGATGGGAGCTGAAGGAAAGGAATTGGAGGCATCAGCTGTAAATGGCCCATTCAATAAGCTTAGGGAGGAAGAGGATGGACACTGCTGTAACCATCCACAGCAAACAAGTTTAATCTCTTAAAGCTTAATCCCTTATTTATATTCAGTGACCGGTATTACAAAGGAATCTGGCAATAATCATCATAAAAATCCCTTAAGTGGACTTGTAATTTTTCAAACCATCACGTAAAGATTAACTAATTAATGGATTTATTAACTAGCATCCTAATAGTCCATTCAGAAAACTGCTTTCTGAATGAAAACCAGGATCTGAACTCTGTAAATAAGGCCTCACTGCATCCCTCTCTGCAAGGAAAGACAGATACGCAACCAGACTGCAGGGTGTACATGACCCTGGGTCTGCAGAGGGGATGGACATTTACACAGAGAGGCTGCTTTGCATATCTCCACCCAAGTGACAGTTCCCAGCTGTTCAGAGCAGATATAAATGTTTCACCTTCACACTTCATGCTTCTGAGCTCGGTATCTGACACTAAGGTATCAAGATGATCTCCCAGACTCAGCTTCTCTGGCTCCTCGTGCTCTGCATTCAGGGTGAGAACAACAGGGGAAATTAGCTTTAAAGAAAGTTATAGTATTTTACTAGGCTGCAAATGCTCAGAATTTCCCTTCCCAGCAATCATTCCTAGCAGCAATTAGTGTCACCAGAATGAGAGCTACAGGCGAGACACCTAGAGATGTAGATTTGTCGTTTTTTAAATATGCTGATGTAGGAATGACTTTATATTTCTTTTTATCCTAAATCTATTCTCGCATTGCAGACTCCAGTGGGCAGATCGTGATGACTCAGAGTCCAGAATCCCTGGCGGTGTCTCCAGGAGACAGAGTCACCATCAACTGCAAAGCCAGTTCCAATATTTATAGCAGCATAGCCTGGTATCAACAGAAAACAGGACAAGCTCCTAAACTCCTTATCTATGGTGCTTCCACCCGTCCCTCTGGGATCCCAGACCGGTTCAGCGGTAGTGGGTCGGGCACTGACTTCACATTCACCATCAACAGGGTAGAAGCGGATGATGCTGGAGATTATTACTGCCAGCAGCATAGCAGCTACCCTCTCACACAGTGATACAGACCAGCACAAAAACCTCCTTGCTCTGTTTAGTTTCAGACTCTCACTCAGTATTTCAGCTGCTTCCTGTGCAGTTTCCTAGCACTGGTGTTTCTGCTGCCCTGCAATGGGATGGCTGGGTGTGTCAGACTTCGGTCCCCTCCCGCCAGATCTTCCACTCCCCTTGGTGCTCCCACCATGCGGCTCAGCACTGTTTACTGAGCAGTTGCTCCCTGACCACTAACACATAGTTGCAAACAGCAATAATCTAATCATAGCAAACTGTGGTCAGAGTAAAACCTCAGTGTGATCCAGCCTCTTATCTAGCGAAGTACAGTCACTGCTGCAGCTCCCCTTTCCCTGCAGAAACCTCTTCGCAGGATTGAGGCTCTGGGGTCTTGTCTACACTGGCAAAAATGGGACGCAGAATTTCCCACCGGTGTTCACAGAGCAGGGTTAGATGACATGATGGTAAAAAACATAAGGCCTACCTGAGCCCTGTTTACACTACACTTTCCGCAGTGCTGCCATTTGCCATCATGTTTATTTAACCCAATATCACTCTCCAATAGCGGCTAGACCCAGCAGCTTCAGAGGAAGGTGCAAGAAACCCTGTGTGAGACCCTAGTCAAGCTGTCCCTCTCAGCCACTCTCTAGACTGCAGTGAAGGGAAACATCCACTGGGTCCCTGGGTGTTTTAAGTCTCCAGAGCCTGAATGGAGTCAGGGCTGGCTCCAGGCACCAGCTTAACAAGCAGGTGCTTGGGGCGGCCAACAGAGAGGGGCGGCACGTGCGGCAATTCGGGGGCGGCAGGTCCCTCACTCGCTTTGGGAGCAAGGGACCTGCTGCCGAATTGCCGCCGCCAATCGCGGCTTTTTTTTTTTTTTTTGCTTGGGGTGGCAAAAATGCTGGAGCCGGCCCTGAATGGAGTCCAGCCACTGTCCCACATTTCAGTTCTCTAGGCACACGCTTTCAGTGCAACCCTCTGTATAGCACTTACTTCCTGAGAGCTGCGACCACGCAGTCCAGCTTCCCAGCCCCTGGTCCCAGCACTGACTCCTCAGCTTCCCTCAGTAGCTGAAACACACCCTCTCCTAGAACTCCCCAACTCCCCCCAAGGTGAGCCTTCTGGGTTAACATTTCACTCTCTCGGGAGGCCCGTAGCAGCTGTGAAGCATATACCACACACAGAGACATATTGCACAGATTCTACCACCATTGCTCTTGTATATGTAACGAGCGTGTACAGAGCATACAGAACACAACAAACACCCTAACTGCAATGCCCCTCACTAGCTCACCCTTCCTGCACACAGATGGTCCCTGGAGAATCATCTGTGTGCAGGAAGGTAGGCGGGATGCCCTGTTGCATCCAGGTTTCTACATGCCGAGTTGCTTCACCCTCGTGGAGTCTTTCAGCCCAGCTTGCCATCAACTAGAATTCAGTTACTCTTTAGCATAACTAATGTGATCAAAGCACAGCTGTTTAAAGGTAAGAACCTTCCTGTTGTCCTCAGTATGAGAAAAATGTGTCTTCTAGTTAGTAGGACATGCAGGCTACACCTACAGAGAGGCATGCATGATACAGCAGTTTTCATAGTAACACTTGATAATCACTTCATAATATCAGTCAGAATTCATAGGTTATACAGACAAATCCCCAAATTGTGTCACCCTGCAATCGCAGTGAGGGAATAACTGGGCTCCTAGGAAATTTCTTCCTCACCCCTATAACTTACAAGAGTAGCTCTCCATGGTGTTCTCCCCTGCAGAGCCAGTGGCCAAGAGGAGATATGACCACTGTCACTCCTGCTTGAAGCACTAGTAACTCAAGCTTTACATTCACTCACTCCCGCATCACTTTGTCGTTAGAAGATTAAAATTCTATTCAGAATCAGCCATGCAAAGATGAAAATATAAATGTTTCCACTGACTATTGCTTAGCTGCACTGACGAGCTCTAGGTATTTATATACGGATAATTTATTCATATATTCAGACTCCAGACAGCAGATTGTGATGACGCCGACTCCAGGATCCCTGGAAGTGTCTCTGGAACACAGGGGCACCCAAATTGTAAAGTCAGCTCAGGATCTCACAATTGCTTAGGCTGGGAACAACAGAAATTGGGACAAGCATCTTATTTATTATGGGGCTTCCACCCTTGCCTCTGGGGCTCCAGCCAGTTCAGTGGCAATGGTCACAGAACTAATTTCACCCTCACAATTAACAAGGTTGAAGCGGAAGGTGCTGGAGATTATCATCCTCAGCCAGGCTACAACCTCCCTCTCCAAGCGATATGGATCCATACAGAACTTTTCCACGCTGTTCTGTAGCTTTGCTCACTAAAACTTCACATCTTACACAGACTCTTCTAAACAGCTGCTGTTGTGCCTGCAGGACCAATCAGTGTGTCAGCCTTTAGCTACCTCTTTGACGCTGTCTCCTTCTCTGAATCACCACTAGGTGGAGTAGAGTCTCATAAATCAGAGAACCTTGGTCCTTTGCTTAATTCTGCATAAAAGTGCAGCACATTTGATACATTTTTGGTACGGTTGATGAAGAAGAAGAAATCAATGCAGGAAGGGAAGACGGGCTCCTTCCTAATGACCAGAAACAACATTTGATCCCACAGGACAGTCCATGAATGCTCAGACATGACACTACTCCTCACGAGCAGGCATCTCAGGGAGAGAAGGGGGGAAACAGGGAGAGAAAGAACAGAAGGGCAAAAAAAGAGGGAAGGGCAGCTTTAAATTCCACCTGTGCCTCCAGAGGCAGAGCAGCTGATGTAAAAGCTCCACACAACCGACATTTTAACCTGAACACATCCAGGTGGTTTCCTGTCATTTCGTTTACGCTTCCTTTCAGCCTATAAGCCTGAGGGGGCAGATTCTGTGCTGCGTTTCCTGAGCGATGCAGCCCAAGGGGACGGGGGCAAAGGTAAAATTCTGCCCCTGCCGGGTCCACTGCAGCACCCAGTGCAAGTTAGAGCAGCCCCAGGGTCTGTTCCAACTTACAGCACCATCTTCAGGGCTGTCGATGGGCTACCCTGCAACCCAGAATACCTCTTAGTGTAGAGTGCTATGGGTATGTCCTCTCCTGCCCATAACTGTCACAACTCCTCCCCCCTTCGATCAGCCCTGTGCTGCTCCAGCACTGGGGGAATTGTCCTCTGCCATCTTGCGGCCCTTCCCTGGCTGCCAGACACCACAACAAAAAAGGTGGCCCCTGCCCTACAGAGCTTACAAACTAATAGGAAACTGTATATAAGAGAACCCGACAGTGCATGCATTGTATTCATTTGTGACTAACCTGTAGCCAACTCAAAATTCAAAACTGCCCATTTTCATTCAGAAAGGTGTTGAGACAATAAGGACAGAACTCAGATCCTCTGATTCCTATGGCAGAAACCTCAACAACTGGAGATAAAATAGAATCTCCATTAGCTCTTAGCAATATGGGACCATTAAAATTCAGTTGTGTACTTTTGATTCTAACCAGACGAGGGTATGTGCAACCTGCATCAGATCCAGTTCATTGCAACGTTAATTTGTGGTTCATTTCACTTCTTTTGGGAAAATACAAAAAAGAAGAAGTCAACAGATGTGCATTGACCCTCCCCCTCCCCCCCCCCTCAGCTCCTCTGAATTGCAAGGGAGTTACACAGACTGAATTTGATGCAGAGGCGTCTCTCTAAATTATCAGAAAACCTGAATGGAATGGGATAGAATAATTGTACTGTTATGTCTCCTGATATTTTCATTTTCTTTACTTCTCCCTCATTTGCCAGGCTTCTGGATCTGCTTGTCAGTGATTCCCCTCGAGTGTCTCACAGACCAAGTCCATTAGAAAAGGCTGCACAGACGCAAACCCTGCTGCTCAGCTCCCTCCTCTGTGTAGCAGACACAGTGTCTGCACGTTTCTGTTCTCTGACTTCATCTTCAACATGGCTGGAGGCCACACAGCTCATTAGCTAAAGACTGTTCCAAACCGTTACACACAGACTGATATACATACATGTTCCCAGCCTGCCAGCTGAGATCTCAAGACTCTCGATTGAGGTGTTTATTCATTGAAAGACTCTGGCTTCATAATCTATGAAGGGACCACTGTGATCATGTATTCTGATCAACCTATACCACAGGCCAGCGGACTTCATTCCTGTTTGAACTAGAGAACATCTTCTAGAAAAACATCTGCTCTTGAATCCATTCTAAACTGTGCTCTTCTGATTAACAAGCTGCGAAACAAAAGGTTAAGAGGGAGATTTTCCTTCACCAAGAAATACCCCAGACCTCAGGGAATGAAGCCCGTCCCTCTAAACTACATCACTTACCCCCTGGCTGTGTGCAGTGCTGGAGAACCTAAGATCCACAAGAGGCGAGATACCACAGGCACCGTCGCATCATCAGTGTCTACACAACTCTGCTACTGCTTTGCCCCCACCCATTCCATTCCAATCCAGTGGGCCAGCTGGGACAAAGGGGGGCTACCCTTCTAAAGTGGGCACTCTGTGGAGGGAGGGGAAGTAGTGGGTTCACAAATGCAATAACACGTCCTTTTGGCTGATGGCAAAATGGTACTTTCCAGACTCTCTTTAGGTGCTGAACACATTTTCATCTCATGCTTTAAAATGTTCTGTTTGTGTTTAGTGAGGAAATCTAATAGACTCAGACACGGCGTAAAGAGCCTGATATAAAAGCCTCCCTCTGAACATACCGAGGGATATAACTCATGTACTTAAGCAAAGATCATTAGAATCTACCAGATACACACACACACCCCTGGACACTAAGGTGAGGCACAGATCAGTTGCAAAGGCTATATCCTGCCCCCAGTCTGTATATAATCTGATCGCTGCCATCATGGGCTCTGTGCTCTCAATAGTGTTGCCAACCCTCCAGGGTCATCCTGGACTCGCCAGGAATTAAAGATTAATTTTTAATTAAAGATTATGTCATGTGATGAAACCTCCAGGAATACATCCAACCAAAATTGGCAACCCTAGCTCTTGTCCATTAACGCACATTTATCCAGAGTGGTTGCTTTGCATATGTCTACCCAAGAGCCATTCCCTCTACGTGGAGAAGATATAAATGGATCATTTATGAACGCAGTGTGTTTGTGTCTGCCAGTTTAGTAACATCAAGATGATCTCACAGACTCAGCTTCTCTGGCTGCTAGCGCTCTGGATTCAGGGTAAGAAGGAGCGATAGTTGTTTCATTTTTTTTTTCTTCATTTACAGGCATTTCTATGACATTCAACATTATAGCATCTGAGCAGCTCACAAGCATTAATAAAAATTAAATTAAATATCATGAGATGTATATTAGAAAAAGATGTATTTATCTAATTTATAATAGTGCTTAAATACCTAAACATTGAAGGATGGAGCTTTCGTTTGTTAAACATTATTCTGTTAATTGTCTTCCTGCGTGCAGACTCCCGTGGGGACATTGTGATGACTCAGACTCCAGAATCCCTGGCAGTGTCTCCTGGAGACAGAGTCACCATCAACTGCAAAGCCAGTTCCAGTGTTAGCAGCTACATGGCCTGGTACCAACAGAAATCAGGACAAGCTCCTAAGCTCCTTATCCACAGCGCTTCCACTCGTCCCTCTGGGATCCCAGAGCGGTTCAGTGGCAGTGGGTCTGGCACGGATTTCACTTTTACAATCAGCCGGGTTGAAGCTGATGATGTTGGAGATTATTACTGTCAGCAGGGTAACTATTGGCCTCTCACAGTGATACAGACCAATACAGAAACCTCCCTGTCCTCTTCTGTTTTCTGTTCCTCTGGTATATCAGTTGCCTCCTGAAGTCACGGTATCAGCAGAATTGCTGGGCAGCTGGGGATCTCTCACTTCACAGCCCCCGCACCTCACAATTCAGTTCAGTTCATTTCTAGAATTCCCCATGCAGTAGCCTTGAGACTCTAATTGATTTCATGATTCATTACATCGTATGCAGTTGTTTCCCTTCTCCAGTTAAAGTGCCTTTTCTTTTACAGGCTGGATCTCACCTCCTAAGACAGTCAGAGGATCTAACAGCTCCTCAGTCAGGTGATGAGGTGCACAAAGAGCTGTCCTGCTATCTTCTAAAGCATCCAGGGCACCATGTTCCACCCAGGAGAAGCAGGAGCGGAGAGGAAGCCCCATTCTCTGCAGTCCTCACCATACCAGAATCACTAGAACAGCTTCCAGTGTTACAGTAGGCCCTGCATGCCTGCAATGTTACCTAATGTCGTAGCACAAGAACAAACACAACCTCCTCCTGTACAGACTCATTTTCTATCACTTGGGTTCCACCAGGCCCAGGCTCTATCAGCCACTTGTCTGAGTGCTGTTAAACTGATGAAGCACGGCTCAAAGGAAGCAGAAATGAACACTGGGATCCAGCTCTGTGGCCTAGCACCCCTTCCCCAGATCGGGGAGAAGCTCTTCTGTACCTGCCGCCTTTATAAAATACATGTTCAGAAAGGACAGGGAGGGGGAAAAGGGAGGAGGTGTTGCCTTGCATCTTGAAGATGAATATGCTTGTACGGAGGTTGAGATAGAAGTAGGAGCCAGACCCACTGAAAGTCTCTGTGTAAGAATGAAAGGGGTAAAAAAACCAGGGTGATGTCACAATAGGGGTCTGCTATAGACCACCTAGCCAGAAGAAGAGGTGGATGAGGCTTTTTTTTAAAATTACGAACAAAATCACTCAAAACACAGGACTTGGTGGTAATGGGGGACTCCAACTACCCACACATCTGTGAGGAAAATAACACAGCAGGGCACAGATTATCCAACATGCTTTTGGAATGGATTAGAGACAACTTTTTATTACAGAAAGTGGAGAAAGTAACTAGGGGAGAGGCCGTTCAAGATTTGATTCTGGTGTCAGTCCAGTGGAGTTACACAGAAGTCTAACTGTATAGCAGGTGAGTGGAAAGAAAAATCAAGGGTTTTTTTCTCATCAGTTATTAAATGTATTGTGCGCGTGATTAGACATTTCAGAGAGTGGTGCAATATAAAAACCACAGGCAGGCCAGCAGTGGGGCAGTGGTCTCCAGATGAAGACTTCACAGGTGTACAACTGGAGTGGGTGTTCATCAGATAACAGCCAATCAGGTGAATTTAACTAGGAATCACAAAGCCTGGGAGTTTGACGAAACAACTGTGCAATTCTGAGACTTTACAAATAAACTCCAGAATCCCTGTCAGCATCTCCAGGAGCCATTATCAACCGCAAAGGCAGTTCCAGTACTGGCAATAGGATGGCCTGGTACCAACAGCAACTGGGATAAGCTTCTAATCTTCTTATTAGTGATGCTTCCCGACGTGCTTTTGGGATCCCAGACCGGTTCAGTGGCAGTGGGTCTGGCACTGCTTACACCTTTGCAATCAGCAGGGCTGAAGCTGGTGTTGCTGGAGATTATTACTGGTAGCAGCGTAACAGCTACCCTCTCACCTAGTGATACAGAGCACTACACAAACTACACTGCTTTCCTGCACTTTCCTGTTGCTCAGCTGCTCCCAGACCAAAGGCATTTTCTTTGTGAAACTGCTGCCACCTACAGGGCAGTTGGGGAATCTCTCACAGTACTGGCTCTCCTCCACATCATCCCATTCTTTCCTGCCATACCTAGAGTTCCCAGCATGCAACATTCCCCAAACTGGAATTCATTACATCAGACCTAGCAGTTTCCCACCTTCCACTCATACTAAGAACCTCTGTCTAGTGAGGACAGTTTAATCTGGACTGAAACAGTGAGCAGCAGTTAACACTGAGCCACGGGCTCTGTGGCCTAAACACTCTTTCCCCAAACCCAACAGCTATAAGAGCCACACGTGGCAGAAATACCTGAACTATCGGAAACTGACAGATGGGCTCAGATCCAAGGTCAGCTCATCCAGTATCCAGTGACCAGCCCCTATCTCAGAGGAAGGTGTAAGAACCCTGCAGTAGACAGATGTGGGATAACCTGCCCCGTCACCCCCATGGGTCTTGTTCTGATCTCTGGGACAGAATAGTTTAAACCCTGAAGAACAAGGTTTAATATCCCTTTCAAAATGTTTGGTATGAATTACAACAACTCTGGATATTCTCGTTATACATGTTACATTATACATTCTCGTTATCCTGTCCCATTTTAAATCTTGTTAAATTATTGGTCTCAATGACTTCCTGTATCAACAAGTTCCACAGTTTAATCACATGTTGTATAAAAACATATTTCATCTGTGTTGAATTTCCCACTTTTTAATTTCATTGACTGGCCCTCTGTCCTGATGTTCTGAGACGGAAAGAATAGACGCTCCCAATCTACCTTCTTTAGACCATTCATGATTTTACATACTTTTGTCCTGATTCTTCCTATTTTTCCTTTCTAAGGTAACAATCCCAATCTTCTCAGTCTCCCTTCATACAAGAGGTTTTCCCAGGCCCTTGATAATTCTCCTTGATCTTCTCTGAACTCCCTTTAGTTCTGCAATAGCCGTTTTGAGACCAGGTCACCAGTACTGCATGCAGTATTCCAGATAAGGCTGCACTATTGATCTCTGAAAAGGTATTATAAATTACTGGTATTATTCTCCATCCTATTCCTTATACAACCTAAGGTATGTCAGCTCTCTTGACCAGAGGCGTTCTTTGAGCAGTCTAAAATGATATTCAGCTCACTTTCTTGAGCTGATACAGTTGAGTTAAGATCTACTGATGAAAAGTGCGATCTATGGGGCTTTTAGCTCTGATGATTATTAATTTAGATGTCTATAAAGAATAGGAGTAGTTAAATTATTTTCCTCTAATGTGCAATACACTGAATTCCATTTGCCATCATGTTGACCATTCCCCTGGCTTGTTCCGGTCTCTCTGAAGCTAGTCATAGTCCTCTCTGGTCCTGACTCACTTAAATAGCTTTGTGACATCCAGGGCCGGCTCTAGGATTTTTGCCGCCCAAAGCAAAAACAATTTTGGCCGCCCCCCCC
>NW_020664417.1:91670786-91676486 GCF_002925995.2 Terrapene triunguis | reverse complement strand
CCCTGCCTCCTCCCCCCAGGCTCTCAAGCCTAGGAGGGAGGGAGGAGGAGAAGCGGCGCCCGCACCGCGGCCACTCGGAGTCTCCCCCTCCCTCCCAGGTTCTCAAGCCTGGGAGGGAGGGCGAGTACCGGCGGGTGAATCAGCTGTTTTGCGCGCTGTGGCGCGCGAGCGGCAGCAGCAGCGGAGGTGAGCTAGGGTGGCCGGGGCACATTTTTAGGGGCGGCATTCTGGCGCCGGCCATGCCGCCCCTAAAAATGTGCCGCCCCAAGCACCAGCTTGCTTTGCTGGTGCCTAGAGCCAGCCCTGGTGACATCCACACATTTTCCTAGCTTCCTACAGGCAGCCCTCCTGCTCTGCTACTAATGCTGGGGGATGTGCCATATGTCCCCTAATGCTACCAGGAGAACCCAAGCAGAATGCAAACCGGAAAACAGAGATTTCATCTTCTCTGCAAATGCCACAATGTTTGTGTGGGTCAGTCTTAGGTAAAAAATGCATTTCCTCTCCTGGGGTCCATGTGTTGCTTGGGTGGGTTCAGCACAAACAAAATTCATCATCACTGTAATGAGTTTTGTGCAGGAATCTCTAGCCCACTACATTACGATCCAATGTCAGATCCTGTAGAAATGAACATTTGAGCTGAAATATATCACTGTCCATCGCACACAGAGCAAGCATTTCTGAATATGCTTGAATGTGATTGCTTAAAAATGGCATGCCATTGTGTTACCATGGCTTACCACTGGCACAGTTCCACTGAAGTCAGCAATTACACTACAGTCAAAGTGGTGTTACAGAGAGATGAATCACGTCACCATTTTCATGGATTTCTATTTATAGTCATACGTAATATTTTAACCCTCTGCACCATGTCTTACATACCACAGTGATAGGTGCTATGGAAAAATAAGACTGAGTAAAAGAGAAACTCAGACAGATTTGTACATACTATAGAGCATGGTCTCTGGGTGAAAGCCAGGTCTACACTAGAAACTTTTCTTGGTATAGTAATGTTAGTTAGGAGTGTGATTTTTAACATTTTGATACCAGCAGAAGGCCTCGTGTAGATACATTACATCTACCAAAAAGCACTTTTGCCAATATAGGTTATTTAGTTTGGAGAAATGGTATTATCTATACCAGCAAAAACATTCTACACTACAAGAATTTTGCCAATGTGCATACACCAGCATATCTGTACCGATCAACCTTTTATAGTGCAGATTAGGCTGAAGACACAACAGGTGTGCAACTTAATGGCATGCGTCTGACGAAGTGGGCATTCACCCACGAAAGCTTATGCTCCAATACTTCTGTTAGTCTATAAGGTGCCACAGAACTTAATGGCATGTTACTCACCAGGCAATCCAGAGGGTCAATTTAACAGTAATTATAAAGCCTGGATGTTTGCAAATTAAATATTCTGGCTTGTTATTCAGTAGTTCAGACTAGCTGAGGAGCCGATTGATTCCCTCTGGTCTTAAAATCGATGATTCTATGAAGATATTGAACTCCGATTTAAAGACTCTCATACTTGGTGCTACCACCTCCACGCAAGGATATACAACAGTGATACAGCCTAATGGAGGAAAAGAGAGTGGATCATTCAGTCTTTTAAAAACAGTATTTTATAGTTGTGTATAATACCTAACAGCACAAGGCCAGATGCACTCACTCTCACTGTTGTAGTGTTAACACCCTCTTTGCACGCACACTGCACAGGTGTAAATTATTCTACAAGGTGCCAGGTAACAGGAAATCAAGCCCCTGGCCTACAGATCTCTTAACAAACTTTTACCTCTTTGTGCACCTCTAATGAAAATTATTCCAAAGTCTCTAGCAAAGAAATATCCCTGATCCCAAGCAAGGGTTACATGCTACCAGCAACACAAATGCTGGATATTGAGCTAACACACAAATTGAGCCTTATCCTTGTTTTCTGAATGCAACTTTCTCTATAATTAAATGGGATTTAATGTGCACAGCCCCTCTGCAATCTCTGTACTGGGGCACAGGAAATGCACATTTACATAGAGCTCTTTTGCCTATTACCACCCTGGTGCCATTTCCATGCTCTGAGTGTCGTATATAAATGTTAGGGTTTAACTCTTCACGTATGTCAGTCCAGAAATATCAAGATGATCTCACAGACTCAGCTGATTTGGCTCCTTGTACTTTGGATACAGGGTAAGATCAGAAAAAGGGTAAACATTAACAACTTGTTTGAAAAGAATATTGGAAAAATTAAAAAATGCAGTTTCCTTCTGTTAGACATTAATTCATTTGAACAGTCTTATATTCTGATTATTTTATGCAGACTCCAGTGGGGACATTCTCATGACTCAGACTCCAGAACTGCTGTTGGTATCTCCAGGAGACAGAGTCACTATCAACTGCAAAGCCAGTTCCAGTGCTAGTAGCAACATGGCCTGGTACCAACAGAAATCAGGACAAGCTCCTAAGCTCCTTATCCGCAGCGCTTCCACCCGTCCCTCTGGGATCCCAGACCGGTTCAGCGGCAGTGGGTCTGGCACCGACTTCACATTTACAATCAGCCGAGTTGAAGGGGACGATGCTGGAGATTATTACTGTCAGCATTATTACGGCACCCCTCTCACACAGTGATACGGAGCAGTACAAAAACCTGCCTGCTCTCTGGAGTTTCTATTGCTCGATGCAACAGCTGCTTTCTGAACAGTCACAGGTTCAGTTTAACTGTTGCTGTCACACACAGTAGCCCCCTGTCTCTCAGACTTTGGACGCTTCACCCAACAGTCCAGTTCTCCCACTTGGCCATAGAGCTCTCACCCTCACATACCCAGTGATTCACTACATTACAGTCAGCAGTTTCCCTTCTACTTTTAATGTCTGTCTGTTCTTAATAGTTACGTGTAATTTCCCACTGACATGATATAATCCTCGCACCTTTTGGAGAAGTTTACATAGAGGATAAATGTCCTACAATTTATCAATAACGACTCATCATGATCCTACCCAACAGAGAAACCAGGTGTTATTCACAACAGGATTTCTGTAGACTACTAGGAAAATGGTGTAAAAGACATCTGCATGACATGCATTATATGGGGACAAATCTATAGCCACCTTGGAATTCAAAATTGTCACTACACTATATACTGTAACAACACAGGTTAACTGGTCAAAATGAACCATAGGCTCCCCGCTACATTACAACTTTCCCTGTCTCCATGAGACTTGTAAAATGTGATCGCTGACATTTGTAAAATACACTTTTTATTGTTGTGTAGTCAACAGCTAAGAAATTCTAGCCATAAAGCAAAGCCTCCCTGCTTCCCCCTGAAAATCCCTATGAACTGAAGAATATAAACACTGAATATAAATCAAGATGGTTCCAAGTGATCAGTGACACAGACATAGGAGGACACTCAGCATATGGGCAAACTAAAGCTTAATCTCATGGACACCAGTGCAGATCAGAACTCCATTGAAGGCAATCACATTACACTGTTTAAAACTGATGCTAAGAGAGAGAAGACTCAGAGGCATAAAATAGAAGAGCCATGTACCGCACTGATCCTTGTCTGCAACTCTCACTGCCATTAAATGGTATTTGCTCCTTCCCTGCAGTCTCCGCACTGGGCCACAGGGCATGCATATTTACATAGAGATATTTTGCATATTTCCACCCGAGTGACATTTCCCTGCTCTACAGAGCAGATATAAATGTTACAGGTTAATGCTTTATGTTCCTTAGCTGGGGCAGATATAAATGTTACAAGTTAATGGTTTATGTTCCTCAGCTCAGTCTCTTTCAGTCTAGAAGCATCAAGATGATCTCACAAATCCAACTTCTCTGCCTCTCTGTGCTCTGGATTCAGGGTAAGGAAAGCAACAGGGGAGAGGTTAACTTAAAATAATTTGTTACCAAGATGTAGGTAACGAGGACCATGGCTCTTAAATCCCTGACTGCCAGTGACAGACATGTTCTAAATCACATTAAATAGACGAGTGAGTTTGTTTCTTGAGACCACAATAGCTCTTAATTATAAGGAGTGTCAGAAGGTATGAATATAGCTACACTTTTAAAAGAAGAATAAGACACTAACATTGCCTCATCCCTTTGTTAAACTGTATTTGATTTACACTGACTTTATGTTCCTTTATTTTAATGTTGCTCTCCATGCAGGATCCAGAGGAGACATCCTTGTGACTCAGACTCCAGAATTCCTCTCAGTGTCACTAGGAGACACCGTCACTATCAACTGCAAAGCCAGTTCCAGTGCTAGCAGCTACATGGCTTTGCACCAGCAGAAACTAGGACAAGCTCCTAAACTTCTTATCTACAGCACTAACTCTCGTCCCTCTGGGATCCCAGACCGGTTCAGTGGCAGTGGGTCTGGCACTGACTTCACTTTTAAAATCAGCCGGGTAGAAGCTGATGATGCTGGAGATTATTACTGTCAGCAGCATAACAGCTACCCTCTCACACAGTGATACAGACCAGCACAAAAACCTCCCTGCTCTCTTCAGCCTCCTCTCACTGTAGTGAGTGGCTACTTAATGCTTAGCACTACAGTGGCACAGCTGCAGCATTTCTAGTGAAGACACAGCCCGAGTTTCTGCAGTTTCTGTTCCTCTGGTGTTCCAGCTGCATCCTGCACATCACAGTATCTGTGCACCTAACGCTGTCCACGTGGGTGGTTCGGTTGAGTTAACTATGTCTCTCCGGGATGTGGATTGTTCACACCCCTGAGGAACGTAGCTATGCTGGTGTAACTTTTCAGCACAGACCAGTCCTGTGGAACTGCTGCCCCTTACAGGGCAGATTCGGCTCCCTCACTCCTCCAACCAATTCTTTCCTGTCATTCCTTGACCCCTCACCATTCAATAGCCCTTGGGCTGGAATTTGTGTTACTCCTGACATTATACTGTAATGTGATCACTCAGCCACTTTTGAATGTGTCCTTGAGTTTGAGAACCTTACCAAGTGGCACAGTTAATTTCTCTTTTCCCTCTGTTGTTCTCTAACTTTTCTACAGTTGGAGACATTCTGAAAAATTAGAGTGTGGCAAAAGGAAAATACAGTAACTCCTCACTTAACGTCGTCCTGGTTAACATTGTTACATTGCTGATCAATTTGAGAACTTGCTTGTTTAAAGTTGCGCAATTGCTTCCTTATACCATTCTTTGGTGGCCGCTTGCTTTGTCCACAGCTTTCAGAAAGAGCAGCCCGTTGGAGCTAGCTGGTGGGCATTTGGAACTAGGGTGACCGGCAGCCCCCTATCAGCTCCCCTAAGTTCCCTGTGTGGCAGCCATCTAGCAGGCTATCAATTGCCGGGCAGTTCAGCTGTCCCTCCCCCCACCGCCATGTGCTGCTCCTGCCCTCTGCCTTGGAGCTGCTCGCGGGAGCCTCCTGCTTGCTGTGCGAGGGCGGGGGAAGGGGGTGTTAACCCCTGAGGGCTCAGCCGCATGCTAGTTCATCATTTCACAGAAAGGCATTCCCTGGGAAATATCCCACCCTCTGACTCCACCACCTCAACCAAGCTTCACAATCATCATTGCTGTGTACAGTATTGAATTGTTTAAAATTTATATTGTGTGTGTGTGTGTGTGTATATATATATATATATATATATATATATATATATATATAGTCTTTTGTCTGTCGAAAAAAAATTCCCTGGAACCTCCCCCCCCCCTCTTTCCCCATTTACATTA
>NW_020664417.1:91647221-91670686 GCF_002925995.2 Terrapene triunguis | reverse complement strand
CCCCCCCCCCTCTTTCCCCATTTACATTAATTCTTATGGGGAAATTGGATTTGCTTAACATCGTTTCACTTAAAGCAGCATTTTTCAGGACATTACTACGTTAAGTGAGGAGTTACTGTACCCAAAAAAGTGGGGCTGAGGGAGGGGAACCTACAATACATCATTTGTTCTAATCTATTACTAGATGGGTCATGAAGCAGTGGAATGGGTTACACTTAGGGAGGTGGTGGAATCTCCATCCTTAGAGGTTTTTAAGGTCTAGCTTGACAAAGCGCTGGCTGGAATGATTTAATTGGGGTTGGTCCTGCTTTGAGCAGGGGGTTGGACTAGATGACCTCCTGAGGTCCCTTCCAACCCTAATCTTCTATGATTCTATTGCATTCGAAAGGGAGAAAGTGGGAAAGAAAATTGGAAATTTCAGAATTTCAAAATTAAAATTTTGGGGGGGGAGGGAAGGTGAAAACCAAAACAAAATGAAAATTTAAATTCAAAATGAATCCAAATCAACATTTTCTGGTTTTGTTTAAAAATCACCCATTGAAAAATATCAAAAGCAACAGTTCTCTTTCCAAAACAATTGTTTAACAGAACTAGGGTTGTCAATTTTGGTTGGCGTATTCCTGGAAGTTTCATCACATGACATGATCTTTAATTAAAATTAATCTTTAATTCCTAAAGAGTTGGCAGTTGGAGGTTTCATCACATGACATAATCTTTAATTAAAGATTAAATTTCTATTCCTGGAGACTCCAGGACAATCCTGAAAGGTTGGCAACCCTAGACAGAACCCTTAATTCTGTTGAAAAATTCCAACCAGCTCTCCTTGGGATGGCTGTCGTCCTGCTGGATATCTGAAGAATGAGCCATCCTCCATTCTGCCCCCTGGAGTTTAACAGGAGGAAGCAATTAGGAGATTGAAACAAACTGAGAACTCAATAGTGTGACATTAGCAGTGCTAAGTGGTTTTTCCATCCTTTTAAAAATGATACTCATAGGCATGTCTACACTGCAATTGGGAGGTGTGCTTGCAGCACATGTACAAGCAAGCTTGAGTAACTACAACAGTTTAGCTGTGGTAGCCAGGATGTTGGCACAGGGTACACTTCCATGTGCAATGCCGCTCAGGACCTTTGGTACATACTTGAGCAGCTAGCCTGTGACGCTGCTCATGCTGCCACAGTGTGACTCTAACAGTCCCTCAATGTCTCCTGACACGGTGATGTGTGGAATTAGGTAGAGAAAGTTTAAAAAGTGAAAGCAAAACTCAGCTATTTCTTTGTTCATATATATCTAGTTGTTCATTCAGACTCCAGCCAGCACATTGCTATGATTCACTCTCCAGAAACCTTATCAGAGTCTCCAGGAGAAAGTCACTATCCCCAGCAAAACCAGTTCAAATACAAGCAATTACTTAGTCTGGAACCAACAAAAATCAGGACAAGCTCCTAAATTTCTTATGTATTCTGGCTTTAGCCTCACCTCTGGGGTCCCAGCCCCGTGCAGTGGCCGTCAGTCTGGGAGCAGCTACTCCGATTACACTCTCACTATTAGTGCAGCTGAAGCAGATAAGGCTGGAAATTATTATTGTCAATGAACCATCAGCTTCCCTCTCACATTGTACTGAAACCTCCCTACACTGTTCAAGGCCAGCTTCTGTAGTGCAGCAACTGCTTCATGTACACAAGCACAGTATCGGTAGGATTGCTGCTGTCCAGCCCACTGCTCATAGGGTGCTAAAAACCTGCTCTGTGTCTGGAACTACACGCAGAGTGTGGGAAACTGTTACAACACAGTGAGAAACCCCTGCACTAGCTGCTACGAATGGGGAGGGAGGCTGCAAGCAAACATGTAGCCCATGTGCTGTAGGGAATTCTCGAGTTTGGAAGATGGGGAGTGCACGGACTAACAGGGGTTTGCTGTTTGATCGCTCTTTGAAATCAGTCTTAACTGGTCAGTAGGAGTGCCACGGGGTAGCGCAAATGATATGATGCCTCTCCTTACGCAGATAGATGGTGTTATTATTGCCACCATATGCAGGGAGATAACAAAGGGCTTTCCATTAAAAGCATATTAACAGGACAACATCTGATGGGAGATGAATTCTCCATTGATTCAATGGGGAGAATGACATAAGAAGGAAAACATCTCTTCTAACACACCCATTGCTATTCAACACCTGAGACCAACACTTCCAAACCTGGGTGCCTGAAGTTAGACTACTACATCTATACAGAGGGCTGATTTCCACAACTGCTGGACACCCACTAACTGCACTGAAATCCATAGGAGCTGAAGATGCTCAGGCCCTCTGAAAATCAGACCATTTTTACTTTGGTGCCAAACATGGATTTAAGAGCTAACTTTAGGCACACAGGTCTGATCATTTTGGCCCAAAGAAGTATATGTTAAAATGATACCTCACAAGCAAAGGACATACTCAGTGTAGTCCAATCCATAGCGCATGTGGTAACCTTTTACATTCAAGCCTGTGTTAATGGTGACCAGGAGGTCTTGTCAGCACATTGGTGGACCCTGGCATAAATATAGGGAGTTGCTCTTGAGCAGCTGTTCTTTTCTGCTCCGCCTCTATCCTTTACTTTTGTTTTATTTTCCAATCTATGTTCTGACTGTAATAGGTGCAAAGCCTATTGAACCTCAGGCCATGGTGTTTCTTGGGTTTAACAACACTACCTTAGATGACCCTGGGTTTATTTTTTGCCTGTTCATCTGATGCTGTCTGCTCTCTTTGGGGAAGAGTTGGCAACTGTATCTATCATCTTGACCTCTCCTGAAATCCAGTCTACCAACTGGATCTCAGATGGACCAGGGATTCTGCCTGCCTGAGGAAAGAGCTACCATTTCACCCTGAAGCTGACAACCACCACCACCTACCACTTAAATGAGCCTCTTATTCTTACTTTCTTTTTCCGGTCTTCTTTATCCATGTCTTTTTGTATTTGGTTGGGGAAACTGTCTTGTCAAAACTAACTACTTTGTCACTACTCAGAATAATTTGGTTGCAACCTACTATAGTTAATATTTTCACATGGAAAATGAGAGTTTTCCAATCAGCTCTATTCAATACTGACTGTGGAGTGCAAAATGCAACATCACATTCCTCCAAAAACCACGACATTTCCCCTTTCTTGTCACTCTAACAGGACTCGGTACTGGGAAGTTGTTCATCTGGCCTGGTGGGCTCTCTTATGCAGGGTCCTACAAGGTTTAATTATGCTACATTGCATGATGTATAAATTCATTAGCAGAAATTGCAAGGTGGTGAGGGCTGAGGTGTCTTCTTTGTATGACACCCACTTTAATGTTACTATTTAGCATCTGTACTACAGTGAAAACCCAGAGGCTTCACCTGGGATTGGGGTCCCATCCTCTAGGCACTGTACACACACACACACACACACACAAATACCATGCATCAGAGCAGGGTGGAAGCCTGGGGGTTCCCTTGGCAGAGTGGGAGAGGGGAGGACAACAACCAAGCAAACTTGATGCCCTAAGAATGAGCGAGGTAGGAGGAGAACCAGGATAGGGCAACATCACAAAAGCCAAGGGAGCACAAGACTTCTACAATTAGCGTGTGATCAACAATGTCAAACACAGCCAAGAAGTCGAGGAGGATGGGGACAGAGACTGGGCCAGGAAAAGGCTGGGAGCTGTTTGATGGAATGGAAAGGGCAGAAACCAGATCAGATGGGAGCTGAAGGAAAAGAATTGGAGGCAACAGCTGTAAATGGCCCATTCAGTGAGTTTAGAGAGGAAGGAGACAGGCGGTGCTTCAACCATCCACAACTAACAAACTTCATCTCTTAACGCTTAATCCCTTATTTATATCCAGTGGCAGGTATCACAAAGGAATCTGGCAATAATCATCATAAAAATCCCTGAAGTGGACTTGGGATTTTTCAAAGCACCATGTAAAGATTAATTAATTAATTAACTTATTAACTAACAGCCTCAAAACCCATTTGGGAAACTGCTCTCTGAATAAACACTGGAATCCGAACACCGTAAATAACCCCTGGGAGTTAGAAACTACCAGTGACACAGACATTGGATACTGCCAAGCTTAGGAACTAACTGAGCCTAGTCCAGGACTCCTTGATCAGGAAAAGCTCCTGGATAATCGGGGCCCACTGATTAGAGAGACCATCCCCTGCCTGATCCACCTGGGCATCCCTCACTGCCAGGAATGAGAAACACATTACCAGACTGAGGGGTGTCCGTGGCCCTGGGTCTGCAAAGTGAATGGACATTTACATAGATGCTGCTTTGCATATTTCCACCCGAGTGACAGTTCCCAGCTGTTCAGAGCAGATATAAATGTTCCACCTTCACACTTTGTGCTTCTGAACTTGGTATCTGTGACTACCCTATCAAGATGATCCCCCGCACTCAGCTTCTCTGGCTCCTTGTCCTCTGCATTCAGGGTGAGAACAACAACAGGGGGAAATTAGCTTTAAAGACAGTTATAGTATTTTACTAGGATAGAAATGCTAAAAATGTCCCTTTCCAGCAATCATTCCTAGCAGCAATTACAGTGTTAGCAGAATGAGAGCTCCAGGCTAGATACCTTTAGAGTTTGTAAAATATGCTGATGTTGGAATGACTTTATATTTCTTTTTATCCTAAATCTATTCTCCCATGCAGACTCCAGTGGGCAGATTGTGATGACTCAGACTCCAGAATCCCTGGCAGTGTCTCCAGGAGACAGAGTCACCATCAACTGCAAAGCCAGTTCCAGTGTTAGCGGATGGGTGGCCTGGTACCAACAGAAATCAGGACAAGCTCCTAAGCTCCTTATCCACAGCGCTTCCACCCGTCCCTCTGGGATCCCAGACCGGTTCAGCGGCAGTGGGTCGGGCACTGACTACACATTCACCATCAGCCGGGTTGAAGCGGATGATGCTGGAGATTATTACTGCCAGCAGCATAGCAGCTACCCTCTCACACAGTGATACAGACCAGCACAAAAACCTCCCTGCTCTGTTTAGTTTCAGACTCCCACTCAGTATTTCACCTGCTTCCTGTGCCGCTTCCTAGCAATGGTGTTTCTGCTGCCCTGCAATGGGATGGCTGGGGGTGTCAGACTTCGGTCCCCTCCCGCCAGATCTTCCACTCCCTTCAGGTGCTCCCACCATGCGGCTCAGCACTGTTTACTGAGCAGTTGCTCCCCGACCACTAACACATAGTTGCAAACAGCAATAATCTAATCATAGCAAACTGTGGTCAGAGTAAAACCTCTGCCTGATCCAGGCTCTTATCTAGCGAAGTACAGTCACTGCTGCAGCTCCCCTTTCCCAGCAGAAACCCCTCCGCAGAATTGAGGCTCTGGGATCTTGTCTGCACTGGCAAAAATGGGACGCAGAATTTCCCACCGGTGTTCACAGAGCAGGGTTAGATGACTTGATGGTAAAAAAAATAAGGCCTACCTGATCCCTGTTTACACTACACTTTCCCGCAGTGCTGTCATCATGTTATTTAATCCAATATCATTATTCAACAGTGGCTAGTCCCAGCAGCTTCAGAAGAAGGTGCAAGAAACCCTGTGTCAGACCCTAGTCAAGCAGTCCCTCTCAGCCACTCTCTAGACTGCGGTAAAGGGACACATCCACTGGGTCCTTTGGGTGTTTTAAGCCTCCAGAGCCTGAATGGAGTCCAGCCACTGTCCCACACTTCGGGTCTCTAGGCACACGCTTTCAGTGCAACCCTCTGTCTAGCACTTCCCCTCTGAGAGCTGCGACCACGCAGTCCAGCTTCCCAGCCCCTGGTTCCAGCACTGACTCCTCAGCCTTCCTCTGTAGCTGAAATGCACCCTCTCCTAGAACTCACCCCCGCACCCTCCCAGGTGAGCCTTCTGGGTTCCCATGTCGCTCTCTCAGGAGGCCCGTCACAGCGGTGAAGCGTAAACCACACTCAGAGAGACAGATTGCACAGATTCTATCACCACTGCTCTTCTACATGTAACGAGCGTGTACAGATCATACAGAACACAACAAACACCCTAACTGCAATGCCCCTCACTAGCTCACCCTTCCCTTGGGAGTCCCTGGAGGACCATCTGTGTGCAGGAGCGTAGGCGGGGTGCCCTGTTGCATCCTGTGCTGTGTAGATTCACCCTCATGGAGTCTTTCAGCCCAGCTTGCCATCAACTAGGATGCAGTTACTCTTTAGCATAACTAATGTGATCAAAGCACAGCTGTTTAAAGGTCAGAACCTTTCCCTTGTCCTCAGTCTGAGAAAAATGTGTCTTCTAGTTAGTAGGACATGCAGGCTACCCCTACAGAGAGGCATGCATGATACAGCAGTTTTCATAGTAACACTTCATAATATCAATCAGAATTCATAGGTTATACAGACAAATCCCCAAATTGTGTCACCCTGCAATCGCAGTGAGGGAATAACCGGGTTCCTGGGAAATTTCTTCCTCACCCCTATAACTTACAAGAGTAGCTCTCCATGGTGTTCTCCCCTGCTGTCCCACCACTGTCACTCCTGCTTGAAGCACTAGTAACTCAAGCTCTACATTCACCCCCTCCTGCACCACTTTGTGGTTATAAGACTAAAATTCTATTCAGAATCTGCCATGCAATGATGAAAATATAAATGTTTCCACTGACTATTGCTTAGCTGCACTGACAATCTCTAGGTATTTATATATGGATAATTTATTCATATATTCAGAATCCAGAGAGCAGATTATGATGACGCAGACTCCGGGATCCCTGGAAGTGTCTCCGGAACACAGGGTCACCTGAACTGTAAAGTCAGCTCAGGATCTCACAATTGCTTAGGCTGGTACCAACAGAAATTGGGACAAGCGTCTTATTTATTATGGGGCTTCCACCCTTGCCTCTGGGGCTCCAGCCAGTTCAGTGGCAATGGTCACAGAACTAATTTCACCATCACAATTAATAGGCTTGAAGTGGAAGGTGCTGGAGATTATCGTCATCAGCCAGGCTACAACCTCCCTCTCCCAGAGATACAGATCAATACAGAACTTTCCTGCGCTGTTCATTAAAACTTCACCTCCTACACAGACACTTCTAAACATCTGCTATTTGTGGCTGCAAGATCAATCACTGTGTCGACCTTTTTGAGGCCTTCTCCTTCTCTGAATCACCAATAGGTGGAGTAGAGTCTCATAAATCAGAGAACCTTGGTCCTTTGCTTAATTCTGCGTAAAAGTGCAGCACATTTGATACGATTTTTTGGTATGTTGATGAAGAAGAAGAAATCAATCAAGGAAGGGAAGGTGAGCTCCTTCCAGAAACAACATTTGATGGTACAGAACAGTCCAAGAAGAATCGGATACCACACTACTCCTCGCGAGCAGTCATCAGGGAGAGCGGCGGAGAAAGAGGGACAGAAAGAACAGAAAGCAAAAAAGAGGGAAGGGCAGCTTTAAATTCCATCCAGACCTCCAGAGGCAGAGCAGCTGATGTAAAAGCTCCATAGCCAAAAGTCCATATTCTAACCTGAACACATCCAGGTGGTTTCCTCTTATTTCTTTTACGCTTCCTTTCAGCCTATAAACTCGAGAGGGCAGACTCTGTGATTTGTCTTCCGAGAGATGCAGCCCAAGGGGACGGGGGCAAAGTTAAGACTCTCCCTCTGCAGGGTCCACTGCAGCTCCCAGTGCAAGTTAGAGTAGGGTTACCATACGTCCGGTTTTTCCCGGACATGTCCGGCTTTTTGGTAATCAAACCCCCGTCCGGGGGGAATTGCCAAAAAGCCGAACATGTCCGGGAAAAATACCGGCCGGGCACTTCCCCTCCCGGGCTCCAGCTGCTCTGCTCCGGCGGCGCAGGGTCCGGAGGCAAGGGGACTGTCCGAAGCTGGAGCGCTCGGGCAGCTCGGCTCTTAAACAGAGCCGAAGAGTCAGGGGAGGAGCACAGCAGCTGGAGCCCGGGAGGGGAAGTGCCTGGCCGGCGGCTCAGGGTCCGGAGGCATGGGGGCTGCCTGGGGAAGCGCCGGCCGGGGGCGCAGGGTCTGGGGGCTGCCCAGCAAACCGTGAAGCCGGTAGCGCTGGGGCAGCCCTTTTCGCGTGGCTGGGAGGGAGGAGGGGGAGTTAGGGCGGGGACTTTGGGGAATGGGCGGGGAGTGGGCGGAGTTGGGGTGGGGAAGGGGCAGAGTTGGGACAGGGCCGGGGGTGGGGAAAGGGGCGGGGCCAGGGCCCGTGGAGTGTCCTCTTTTTTTTATTTTTTAAATATGGTAACCCTAAGTTAGAGCAGCCCTGGGGTCTTACAGCAGCCTCTTCATGGCTATCTATGAGCTACCCTGCAACCCAGAATACCTCTTAGTGTAGAGTGCTAAGGGCATGCCCTCTCCTGACCATAACTCACACAACTCCTCCCCCCTTCAATCAGCCCTGTGCTGCTCCAGCACTGGGGGAATTGTCGTCTGCCATCTTGCAGCCCTTCCCTGGTTGCCAGACATCACACACAAAAAAGGTGGTCCCTGCCCTACAGAGCTTACAAACTAATAGGAAACTATATATAAGAGAACCCGACAGTGCATGCATTGTATTCATTTGTGACTAAGCTGTAGCCAACTCAAAATTCAAAACTGCCCATTTTCATTCAGAAAGGTGTTGAGACAATAAGGACAGAACTCAGATCCTCTGATTCCTATGGCATAAACCTCAACAACTGGAGATAAAATAGAATCTCCATTAGCTCTTAGCAATATGAGACCACTAAAATTCAGTTGTGTACTTTTGATTCTAACCAGACGAGGGTATGTGAATCCTGCATCAGATCCAGTTCATTGCAACACTAATTTGTGTTTCATTTCACTTCTTTTGGGAAAATACAAAAAAGAAAAAGTCAACAGATTTGCAATTCAGAGGAGCTGAGGGGGTCAATGCACGGGAGTTACACAGCCTGAATTTGATGCAGAGGAGTCTCTCTAAATGATAAGAAAACCCGAATGGAATGGGATAGAATAATTGTACTGTTATGTCTCCAGATATTTTCATTTCATTGTGTTACCATGGCTTACCATTAGCACAGTTCCACTGAAGTCAGCAATTATACTACAGTAAAACTTGTGTGAAAGAGAGATGAATCAGGTCACCATTTTCATGGATTTCTATCTATAGTAATATGTAATATTTTAACCCTCTGTACCATGTCTTACATACCACAGTGATAGCTGCTATAGAAAAATGAGACTGAGTAAAAGAGAAACTCAGACAGATTTATACATACTGTAGAGCATGGTCTCTGGGTGAAAGCCAGGTCTGCACTAGAAACTTTCCTTGGTATAGTAATATTAGTTAGGAGTGTGATTTTTAACATTTTGATACCAGCAGAAGGCCACGTGTAGATACATTATACCGACAAAAAAGTGCTTTTGCCAATATAGTTTATTTAGTTCAGAGAACTGGTCTAATCTATGCCAGCAAAGACATTCTACACTACAAGAATTTGCCAATATACATACACCAGCATATCGGTACCAGTCAACCTTTTATAGTGCAGATTAGGCTGAAGACACAACAGGTGTGCAACTTAATGGCATGCGTCTGACGAAGTGGGTATTCACCCACGAAAGCTTATGCTCCAATACTTCTGTTAGTCTATAAGGTGCCACAGAACTTAATGGCATGTTACTCACCAGGCAATCCAGAGGGTGAACTTAACAGTAATTATCAAGCCTGGATGTTTGGCAAAAGAAGTTTGCAAATTAAATATTCTGGCTTGTTATTCAGTAGTTCAGAGTAGCTGAGGAGCCGATTGGCTCCCTCTGGTCTTAAAATCGATGATTCTATGAAGATATTGAACTCCGATTTAAAGACTCTCACACTTGGTGCTACCACCTCCACGCAAGGATACACAACAATGATACAGCCTAATGGAGGAAAATAGAGTGGATCATTCAGTCTTTTAAAAACAATATTTTATAGTTGTGCATAATACCTAACAGCACAAGGCCAGATGCTCTCACTCTCACTGTTGTAGTGTTAACACCCTCTTTGCACGCACACTGCACAGGTGTAAATTATTCTACGAGGTGCCAGGTAACGGGAAATCATGCCCCTGGCCTACAGATCTCAGCCTAGGGAGGTTGTGGAATCTCCATCTCTGGAGATATTTAAGAGTAGGTTAAATAAATGTCTATCAGGGATGGTCTAGACAGTATTTGGTCCTGCCATGAGGGCAGGGGACTGGATTCGATGACCTCTCGAGGTCCATTCCAGTCCTAGAATCTATGAATCTATAACAAACTTTTACCTCTTTGTGCATGTTTAATGAAAATTATTCCAAGAGTCTCTAGCAAAGAAATATCCCTGATCCCCAGCAAGGGTTACATGCTACCAGCAACACAAATACTGCATATTGAGCTAACACACAAATTGAGCCTAAGGGCTACATTGTGTCCTTGTTTTCTGTATGCAATTGTCTCTATAATTAAATGGGATTTAATGTGCACAGCCCACTCTGCAATCTCTGTACTGGGGCACAGGCAATGCACATTTACATAGAGCTAGTTTGCATATTACCACCCTGGTGCCATTTCCATGCTCTGTGAGTCGTATATAAATGTTAGGGTTTAATGCTTCATGTATGTCAGTCCAGAAATATCAAGATGATCTCACAGACTCAGTTGATTTGGCTCCTTGTACTTTGGATACAGGGTAAGATCAGAAAAAGGGTAAAGATTACCAATTTGTTTGAAAAGAATATTGGAAAAATTAAAAAATGCAGTTTCCTTCTGTTAGACATTAATTCATTTGAACGGTCTTATATTCTGATTATTTTATGCAGACTCCAGTGGGGACATTCTCATGACTCAGACTCCAGAACTGCTGTTGGTATCTCCAGGAGACAGAGTCACTGTCAACTGCAAAGCCAGTTCCAGTGCTAGTAGCAACATGGCCTGGTACCAACAGAAATCAGGACAAGCTCCTTATCCACAGCGCTTCCACCCGTCCCTCTGGGATCCCAGACCAGTTCAGCGGCAGTGGGTCTGGCACCGACTTCACATTTACAATCAGCCGGGTTGAAGGGGATGATGCTGGAGATTATTACTGTCAGCATTATTACGGCACCCCTCTCACACAGTGATACAGAGCAGTACAAAAACCTCCCTGCTCTCTGGAGTTTCTATTGCTCAGGGCAGCAGCTGCTTTCTGAACAGTCAGGGGTTCAGTTTAACTGTTGCTGTCACACACAGTAGCCCCCTGTCTCTCAGACTTTGGACATTTCACCCAACAGTCCAGTTCCCCCACTTAGCCATAGAGCTCTCACCCTCACATACCCGGTGATTCACTACATTACAGTCAGCAGTTTCCCTTCTACTTTTAATGTCTGTTTGTTCTTAATAGTTATGTGCAATTTCCCACTGACATTATATAATCCTCGCACCTTTTGGATAAGTTTACATATAGAACATATTATGCCATACAACTTATCAATAACGGCTCTTCATGATCCCTCCCAACAGCGAAACCAGTTGTCATTCACAACAGGATATCTGTAGACTACTAGGAAAATGGTGTGAGACATCTGCATGTGTGGGGACAAATCTATAGCCACCTTGGGATTCAAAATTGTCACTATACTATATACTGTAGCCGGTCAAAATGAACCGTAGGCTCCCCACTACATTACAACATTCCCTGTCTCCATGAGACTTGTAAACTGTGACAGCTGACATTTGTAAAATCAACATTTTATTGCTCTATGGACAAGAGCTAAAAAATTCTAGCCATAAAACAAAGCATCTTTGCATCCCTCCCTGAAAATCCCTATGAACTGAAGAATATAAACATTGACTATAAATCAAGATGGTTTCAAGTGATCAGTGACACAGACACAGGACACTCAACACACAGGCAAACTAAAGCTGATTCTCATGTATACCAGTGCAGATCAGAACTCCATTGAAGGCAATCATGTTACACTGTTTAAAACCAGTGCTCAGAGAGAGAATACTCGGGGCCACAGAATGGAAGAGCCATGTACCGCCCTGATCCTTGTCTGCAACTCTCTCTGCCATTAAATGGTATTTGCCCCTTCCCTGCAGTCTCCGCACTGGGCCACAGGGCACGCACATTTACATAGAGATGTTTTGCATATTTCCACCTGACTGACATTTCCCTGCTCTATGGAGCAGATATAAATGTTACAGGTTAATGCTTTATGTTCCTCAGCTCAGTATCTTCCAGTCTAGAAGCATCAAGATGATCTCACAAATCCAACTTCTCTGCCTCTCTGTGCTCTGGATTCAGGGTAAGGAAAGCAACAGGGGAGAGGTTAACTTAAAACAATTTGCTACCAAGATATAGATGATGACAGCCATGGCTCTTAAATCCCTGACTGTTAGACATGTTTTAAATCACATTAGAGAGATGAGTGGATTTGTTTCTTGCGACCACAATAGCTCTTAATTACAACCAGTGTCAGCAGGTGTGAATATAGCCACTTTTAAAAGGAGAATAAGACACTAACATTGCATCGTCCCTTTGTTCAACTGCATTTGATTAAAATTGACTTTATGTTCCTTTATTTTAATGTTGTTCTCCATGCAGGATCCAGAGGGGACATCCTTGTGACTCAAACTCCAGAATTCCTCTCAGTGTCACTAGGAGACACCGTCACTATCAACTGCAAAACCGGTTCCAGTGCTAGCAGCTACATGGCTTTGCACCAGCAGAAACAAGGACAAGCTCCTAAACTTCTTATTTACAGCACTAACTCTCGTCCCTCTGGGATCCCAGACCGGTTCAGTGGCAGTGGGTCGGGCACTGACTTCACTTTTACAATCAGCCGGGTTGAAGCAGATGATGCTGGAGATTATTACTGTCAACAGCATTATACCACCCCTCTCACACAGTGATACAGACCAATACAAAAACCTCCCTGCTCTCTTCAGCCTCCAGTCACTGTAGTGAGTGGCTACATAATGCTTAGCACTACAGTGGCGCAGCTGCGACATTTCTAGTGAAGAGACAGCCTGAGTTTCTGTTCCTCTGGTGTTCCAGCTGCATCCTGCACAGTCTGTGCACCTAACGCTGTCTATGTGGGGGATTTGGTCGACTTAACTATGGGGTGTGGATTTTTCACACCCTTGAGGGATGTAGCTGTGCTGCTGTGAGTTTTCAGTGTAGACCAGCCCTGTGAAATTGCTGCCCCCTACAGGGCAAATGGGACTCTCACTTCTCACTTACCCTCACTCCTCCATCCAGTTCTTTCTTGTCATTTCTTGACCTTTCCCATGCAATATCCCTGGGGCTGGAATTTTTGTTACTCCTGAGATTATACTATAACATGAGCACTCAGAAACTTTTGAACACGTCCTCAAGGTTGAGAACCTTACCAAGTGGCACAGTTAATTTCACTTTTCCTTCTGTTCTTCTGTAACTTTTCTACAGTTGGAGAAGTTTTGAAGAATTAGAGTGTGAAAAAAGGAAAATACCCCCAAAAGTGGGGGTGAGGGAGGGGCACCTACAAGACATCATTTGTTCTAATCTATTGCGTTGAAAAGGGAGAAAGGGGGAAAGACAATTGGAAATTTCAGAATTTCAATATTAAAATTTGGGGGCAAGGGATGTGAAAACCGAAACAAAATGATAATTTAAATTCAAAGTGAATCCAAATCAACCTTTTCAGGTTTTGTTTAAAAATTACCCATTGAAAAAAATATCAAAAATAATGGTTTTCGTTCCAAAACAATTGTTTGACAGAACCCTTTTTTCAGTGGGAAAAAATTTTTGGTTGAAAAATTCCAACCAGCTCTCCTTGGGACAGCTGCCATCCTGCAGGGTATCTGAACAATGAGCCATCCTCCATTCTGCCTCCTGGAGTTTAACAGGAGGTAACAATTAGGAGATTGAAACAAACTGAGAACTCAATAGTGCTAGATGGTTTTTCCATCCTTTGAAAAATCGTACTCTTAGGTATGTCTACACTGCAATTAGGTCCGGAGGTGTGATTGTAGCACATGTACAGGCTAGCTCAAGGAACAACAGTTTAGCTGTGGCAGCCAAGATGCTGGTACAGGCCACACTTCCAAGTTCAACCCGCTCAGGACCCTTGGTACATACTTGGAGCAGCTAGGTTCTGCTGCCGCTCATAGTGCCAAAGTGTAACCTTAAGAGTCCTTCAGTGTCTCCTAGCAAAGTGTTCACTGTCATGCAGCACGGACTCCTATCTGGCCTGACCAACTCATTACACCTAACACATTGCTATCCTCATGTTTATCTACAAAGAAAGTCATACGAGGTATCAAAATGAAAACTTATAACACACTGGTCACCATAATCGTTGTGTGATGTATGTATGGATAGCAATTCAGAAGCTGTATGTTTATACTGAAAATATGTTTTAACCAAGCTAACCAGGGAGGGTTGATAAACAAAGGTTTCCCAGATAAAGGAATGTTGACTTGCCTGTCTGCCCAGGTCTTGAATGTAAACGGAGCAGGGTTAGCCAGAGATTATGGGAATTATAGTTGCATACTGAGCCCACAGGAAAAGCAAATTAACAGAATGACATAGCATGGTATTTGCCTCCATCAGGGAGCTGACATATAGGCTGTGTCTACACTGGCAATTGAACGACAAAGCTTTTGTCTTTCAGAGGTGTTAACCACCCCCGAAAGACTAAAGTTGTGCTGCGACAAGTGCCAGTGTGAACAGCATGTTGTTGGCAGGAGTGCTCTCCTACCAACAACGCAAACGCCGCTCATTGGGGGTGAACGTTTTTTGTCGGTAGGAGAGCCGACAAACAGCGGCTACACTGCACGACTTTTAGCAGCACGGCTGTAGCAACACAGCCATGTTGCTAAAAGCTGTGTAGTGTAGACATAGCCATAGATTAACTCCAGCAAACCTCTCTCACTGAGGCAGAGGGGTAACAAGGTGACCTACAGTTCTGGGTGTCCCAAGAAAGCATCAGATGCAACTACACTGCTATTGTTACTCAAGTTAGCTTTGATCTAACTCAGGGGTATTCAGCCTTTTTTCATTTGATTCCCTAAAAAATTTCAAATGGAGGTGCGGACCCCCTTGGAAATCTTAGACATAGTCTGTGGATCTTCAGGGGTCCGTGGACCACAGGTTGAAAACCACTGATCTAGCTACATCAAAACTAGCTCGGGTATATCTACACGTGCTGCAATCACACCTCCCGAATGCTGTGTAGACATACCTCTAAACTATTCCTCCAAACTCTTTAAAATCATAAGGCTGGATTCTCCACTGGCTTGTTCCCTGGGTTGGCATTTACCTCTGTGCAAAGGGAGTGTAAAGTGGGAGTAAAGGCTGCTAGATCAGATTGGTGGCATCTTACACCACCTTTGCACTCACTTTGCACAGGTGTAAATGGCTGAACAAAGGGCACCAAAACAGGAGGGAATCAAATCCCTTATTTTCAACCTCCTTCCCAACCTGTCAATCCCTGTTCATGCACAAGTATGCTAAGTAGTCCAGCAGAGAGGTAAAACAGCTACGTTTCACACCTTACAAATCTGCCAGGAGGAGCTAAATGCCACTTCAAATACAGATGGCTACAAGTTACTAGTGCGAGACAATAAGGACCTGATTTACCACTATGTAACTCTCCTTCTTTGCAGGTGTAACTCTCCTTCTTTGCAGGTGTAACTCTGTTAATTTCAAAGGAGATACACTGGCATAAACTGGAGTAAATTGCATGGTGACTCAAGCCCTAAATAGTGAGTTAATGTACAAATTTAATGTAAGGGCCACACAGTCCCTAAATACAAGCATGTAACCATCACTGCTATTAAATAGGACATGTGCTCACAGATTGTTATTGTGAACGGTCCTATTCACAATGTGCTAGGTGAATGTCCCAGAGGGGTTGTTCCCTGCCCCAAGGAGATCACAATCTGAAGACAGAAGTTAGGGGGAACAGTACAACAAACAAGGACATTAGTACAAGACAGCTACACTCACTGCAGGCAGCACGGCTGAAGTGGGCCTTCAAGAGGGATCTAAACTTAAACATGGCAGGGGGCTTGCAGAGGTTGCCAGGGCAGCTGTGACATGCAGAGGGCTCTGTGAGGTCGAAGGCACAGAGGTGATTGTGTGAGAAGCTGACAAATGGGTGGATGAGGCTGGGAGGGCTGGCAGAGCTGAGGGGATGGGATGGCCGTGAAGCTGGACAAGGGAGGGTAACTAGGGACGGGCAGAGTTATGCAGAGCTTTGAAGGTGGTGACAAGAAGCTTATCTCCAATGTGACAGCAGATAGGGGCCAGTGAAGAGCTGCAAAGAGAGAAAGGACACAATCAAGTGGATGGGTGAACAAGATGACTTTGTCAGCAGAACTGTACATGGACTGAAATAGGGGGATGATGGGAGCGTGTTTTGAAGGCCAGAGGGTAGGTCATTGCAGTAGTCAAGGTGGGGACCTCATTGAAAGATTTGGCTGTGGAGGATGGAAATAAAAGAAGACGTGTTGGAGAAGTTGAGGAGAAAGAAGCAGCAGGATTTCGATGTGGTCTGGATGTGTGGAAAGGGAGTGGTCAAAAACATGCTCAAGTTGCATGGCGGAGTGACGGGAGACCTGTGTCCAAGGTGTGCCCCTTTACCTGCAGTCTCTGGTCACAGGCAATGCTCATTTACACAGAGTTGTTGGTTTGCACATTTCCATCCACGCAGCATTCCCCAGCTGTGCCAAGCCAACATAAACGGGTCCGTTTAAAATTTAATATTTTTGTATCAATCAGTGTAGAGGATGATCTGGCAGACTCAGATTCTCTGGCTCATCATGCTCTTGAATCAGGGTAAGAAAGCAACAAGGGAGAGATTAATTTACATTAGTTTTCAAATTTGCTACCTGATGAATCTGCCTTCTAGGTACCAGGCTGAAGGGCACAGTATATATATTAAATGGATGGATGCATGTAATCATCAAATCCACAATAGCTCTTAGGCCTGGCCTACACTAAAAAGGTAGGCTGAACCAGCTACATTGCGCAAGGATGTGAAAATTCCACACCCCTGAACGGTGTAGTTAAGACAACCTAACCCACAGTGTAGACAACACTGGGTCAATGGAGGAATTCTTCCATCGACCTAGCTACCACCTTTCAGGGAGGTGGATCTACCTGATAACCCCTCCCGGCGGCGTAGGTAGTGTCTACACAGCATCTTTGATCTGCATCTGTAGTAGAGACTGTCCGGTTTGGCCAATGTACGTGGCAGAGGGGCATTGTTGGCAAAGGATGGCATATATCACATAGACGTGCAGGTGAATGAGCCTCTGATGGTGTGGCTGATGTGGTTAGGTCCTATGATGGTGTCCCTTGAATAGATATGTGGACAGAGTTGGCACTGGGGTTTGTTGCAGGGTTTGGTTCCTGGGTTGGTGTTTTTGTTGTGTGGTGGGTAGTTGCTGGTATTTGCTTCAGGTTGGGGGGCTGTCTGTAAGCAAGGACTGGCCTGTCTCCATGTACAGGCTCACCGTGCTAGTGTTATCTTGGAATCTTGCAATTTTTAGGGCAAACACATTTTCCAAAGCAAAAGCACATAGAGGGAGTAATATTGGGCTTTAGAGTAGAAATTAGTTGCAACCTTCACTATGGAGATGTTGCTGTCTCCATAATAAATACCACTATAAGTTGACTCCTCTATGACAGCACGACAGATGCAGATCAAAGATGCTGTATAAAGAAACACTTATATTAGGACATAAGTAAAAATACACTAGAAGGCTGTGGACTGCATCATATTGGTTACAGATAAGAAACTCATCTTAGCCCTGGCTCTCCTGCTTTCACAGATGGATTCAATTCACCACTCATATAAGAACATTACAGCAACGGTCCCAGTTCTACAGTTTATACTAGCGTCATTGCACTGTTTTGGATCAGTACTGTAATGATATTTTATAAAGGGCAAGTTTCTCTTTCACTTGGTTTACACCAAGTCTGTTACTGTTAATACTTTTTTTTAATTTTTAAAAAGGAAATTATGTTGCTAGATCAATTAAAATACATTGAGAAATCAAAAGTATATTCACTTCCATTATCTATTCCTTTAACAGGTAAATTAACCTGTGAGGGCATAAAAAAGCTATTCTTTTAACACACATCCTCCACTACAGAATGTCATTATTGAAAAGTATTTTTGGTGTGGTTCTGAGTATTTGATTTGTTTGTTCACAAAATACAGTATTTCCTTGCTGTGAGCTCTACCCCACTATACCTAGCACAGGAAACAGACATTTACAGAACAGCGGCATTGCACATCTAACCTCTTTAAACAAAAAGCTGAAATTTCACACAACTGACACTAGATGGCCACATTCAACTATCTTTTCAGTGGGAGGTGCTGGGAGCACCACGCTTAAAAGTCTAACTTTCAATCTTCAGGAATGAAAATAATGGTCTATTCATGCAATGTTACATAGAACATGGGAAGCGCTGCTACAGGGCTCAAAAACTCTTTAATGGAATACTAGCCTTTTCCTGTACCCTTTGGGATTTTAATGGCAGAATAGTCAGGAGATTCAGGGATAAAGTTCCCACAAGCCTGTGCATCACTATAAGGTCTGTGAGGTGATGACTAACAAACCCAGTAAGGAAGGGAAGGGTTAAGCCCCCTGCTCAGATCCCCTGATGCATGGGGATCACACCATCAATATCATCTATCTGAGATGATTCCTAGTATAACAATGATTCCATGGCTCCATAAATTTAAATGAGCAGCCTGGCAACACTGAGAGCTGAGAACATTGATTCCCATTCCACACTGACAGATGCCATTTCAACACAAAACGAGGGACAGGGACTGTAACCTAACGTGGGGTTGCTCAGCACCCAACAAAACAGGGTCCTGATCCATATAGGAACCTCTGGGCACCCCGGCACTATCATCAGAACTGCCATTGGAACACAAATGGAGGATGCTGCCCCAGTACTCCTCAGGTTGAGCTTGTGTATTTCATCTACCACCCCTTTTACTTCCCTTTTTCTGCATGTTTTTAGGTCAGCTGGGAATTTTCATCTCTGAACTAAATTTGCATATTTCACGCCCAAATGACACTGCACCGCAGCGCTGAGCTGTTATAAATGTTCCATGGCATTCGTTACAGTTTGTTGATGAGCACTGGCCGATCGGACATACCAAGATGATCTCACAGGCTCAACCTATCTGCCTGCTAGTGCTCTGGATCCAGGGTAAGAAACAAACAAAGGGGGCGCTGTATCCTTTAAGCTATAATGATCCACAGAAAAAAAATAAAAGATCTAGAAACATTGATTATTTATCAGTATACATTCCTCAGGTATTGACAGTAACTTCAGAAATGCTTGTCTCCTAATTGCAACTGAGGGAGAAAATGGGTTTGAGAAACACAGAAGCGATTGAAAACAATTTGGAATGAAAGAACCACCTCAAAGTTAAAGTTAGCATCATTTTCAGAATGAGGAACTTTCATAAGTATGGAAAGAGGCACATGGGCACATTTATAAAGACAAGATAGTGTGTATTTTAATGAACTATACTATTGATATATATTTTATATACATTAATGCTGAATGTACAGACTAGAGAAAGACTACACATGTACATACTAATGTATATTCTGTTTGCTAACTCAGACACCAATGCGCAGATTGTGCTGACTCAGACTCCAGAATCCCTGGCAGCGTCTCCTGGAGACACAGTCACTATCCGCTGCAAAGCCAGTTCAAGCCTCACTAGTGGTAGCTATCAAGTACTAGCCTGGTACCAACAGAAATCAGGACAAGCTCCTAAAATGCTTATCTATGATGCTACCTCCCGGCCATCTGGGGTTCCAACCCGGTTCAGCGGCAGTGGCTCTGGCACTGACTACACTCTCACAATCAGCAGAGTTGAAACTGAAGATGCTGGAGATTATTACTGTCAACAAGGCAAGAGCTTGCCTCTCACAGTGATACGGACCAATACAAAAACCTCCCCATCCTGTTCCTTTCAGTGGACAGCTGCTTCCTATGCCTACGTGCTACACTAGATTTCAGACAGCATTTTGATCAGTCTTGCAACACCAGACAGAGTCCGGTGCACCCACTGCTGACCTTTTTATAATACTGTTGTCTCTTTCCCAATACCAGTATCCCATTTCTGACACCAGTGTTGTCCCCCTGCCAAGCAGATGTCTGGCCCAGCTTCTCAGAGTAAGAGAAATCCACAATGCCGAGTGTAAGTATACTAAGCATAACTTGTTTTATTTACACATACACACCCGTCCTGGAACAGAGGTGGTAAAAACAGCATACAATCAACCCCCTCTTTCAGGAATCTCATCCCAACACCAATGCCCATATCCCAGAAAGTAAATCTCCCTCAAGAATTTAATCAGAGACTAAGACAGAGAACAACCTTTCCTGCTGCTCACAGAGATCCCTTTCCTCAGAACCATGCACAACCCAAACAAACAGTAACATAACATGCCTTCTGTAACCGTGCCTCGGTGGGTCACAACTGAGGATGTCAAATTCAGGACGAACTGCTGAGAAATAGGGCAAACACAACCCCAAACTAGTGGTTATTCTTTCATAAGATATACCAAACCAGCCACAAAAGTAAACTCCTGTTTCACCACACTGGCTAACAAGAAGTCATAAAAGCAGTTTCCTTGGGCATTCCAGTTCTTATATCACCACCAAAACCACTAGATTCAGAGAAGAGTGGTTCTTTGCAACCAGTCTCATCAAATGAAAGGTTCTTCTGATCCCAAAGGACCAGGCACACACCCAGGTCAATATATAACTTAGATCTTATGCAAAAATCACGCTGATGCCAATCCTTTAGTATCTAAAATCTAAAGGTTTATTCAGAAAAAGAAAGAAAGACAGGTGAGAGTTAAAATTGGCTAAAAGAAACAAATACATATAATAATTGCAAAGTTCTTGGTTCGGGCTTGTAGCAGTGATGGAATAAACTGCTGGCTTGATAAGTCTCTGGCTGCTTCCAAATCATTGGACCTCTGGCCCTTGGTTAGAATACTCCCATTAGTATAAATCCACAGTCCAGAGATTTGAGCAGGACAGAGGCAAATGGAGGGGTTTCCAGGGCCATTTATATCCTCTGCCACGTGTAGGGAAACCCATTGTTTCAAACAGAAACCTCAGCACAGGTGACCAGATAGTGTTTGGAATCACATGGGCAAGCCACATGTCCATGCCCAATTTCGAGTCATTGCAGGAAGCCATTACCTATATTCCAGCCAGCACGTTGCAGGACAGTCCATTCAGTGTAAATTGTCAGTTAAGTGTCCTTTTGATGGGCCACTCAATTTGAATAGTCCCTCCAAGATGTGCTGGCTAACTACTTCACGGGCATTACCCCTGGAGCAAACATTTGAAATCCAGGTACAAAGCCAATACTTATAGCTTCAAATATAAAATGATACATGCATACAGATAGCATAATCTTAACCAGCAAATCATAATCTTTTCATAGACGCCTCACTTGACAAGCTTTGTAGAAGATTTATTGCAAATATATAACAGTGGTTGCAACAATGATCTATATGGTCATATTTTAATCAGTAATGTCACACCTTCCCAAAACTGACCATATGCTCGCACATTAACAAAAACCGTGAAAGACTGTATAACAGCACCACCTGGAGACACAAAGACAATTGAGTATACAGTCCTGTCAGAAAGGTTTGCTGCTAGACTTGTTCAAGATAGAAGTTTTGGTGCGGGATTGATTTTTATCCCCCCGCAGCTAAATTGGGGCATTTGTTGCTGCATAAATGATTTTATTCCGTGATTCCCCAAAATAATTCTTACTTGCTGACTACCCTGAGCATTTCAGGATTAAAAGAGACACAGCCCTCCCAGTGCTGTCATGTGAAAAGACTGAACCAAGTTCCCGAACTCCAGAGCTAGCAGAGGCTAGGAGGGTTGAGGAGGCTTCAAGCTCACCTTCTGGAAGGAAGGAACAATTCATGTTACTCTCTAACAACCCACTCTTCTGGACACTTGGAACAACACAGACCGGAGCTAGTGGCTGCATCCAGCCTTCCTCTGACAGAGAGAAGATTGCAGCAGTATGGGGCCTTTGAGGGAGCAATTGGGCAGTTGTCAGGTTCACAAGTGGGCTCAGATGGGAGAAAGCACAACATATTTTCTCCTTTAGATGAGGGCACTTGATGTTTTTGGGGGGGTTGACGACACAGGTTGAGGTTGGAAGCTTTATTTGGTTTTACCCAACCTGGTACTGAGCACTGGAGATGCTGGTTGCTTGGCTGGAGTTTCCTTCCACTGAGCTCCACCCAACTGCACTGTCAGCATCCAGACCCCTGTAGAGAGGACTCAGGGGTTGAGGTTCTACAGGACAAAGGTACAGCCTGGGTAACCTACCAAAAGGCAGAGTTTATGAGACAGCAATGGACTCGAGGGGATGCTAAGGGCTGGGCTTGCTCAGGCGTATTCCCCTGCAATAGTAATCACACCAGGACAGCAGGTCACAGCAACACAAAGTAACTGCTGTTATGTACTGCAGATACAGCATGAATCCCTGATTAGAAACACAGGCACATACACAAGGTTGGAGCCAGCTGGCTGACTCGCTCTTGTATTGAGGGGGGAAAAAAAAACACGGTAACACCAATATAACAGATTCAACATAAATAACTGTCAATTCACATAAACAGATTCAACACTCTACTCAATACCTTCAAATAGATTACATCTATTGTCATCCCAAAATGAAATGGGTGCAACTCCTCAGAAGTACTTGTGGAGGGACCAAAAAAAAAAAAAAGGTCCATTTACAAGTCATGTCCTTTAGGTGGCTTGCGTTGTCCTTCTGGATAGTGTCCACCAACATTTGAACATTTCCTTGAAGAAGTGACATGTCTTCAGATGATGCTGGTTGTTCAGCACAGCTGCTTTCCAGTATAATGTTACTTGTTGTGGCTTCAAGCTGGGGAACCAACATTGGAGCAAGTGGCAGCTTCCCCAATTTTGCTTCTTTTGTTAGGCAATTGGTTGATGTGGTGGCACCCAAACATATTGGGTGACACTTGTACTGTATAAGACAAAGGACTCATTGGACAGACCCCACGTACTGGGTCCCCAGTAAATGCACAAACACTGTTTGACCCACTTGTAGCTGACAAGGTTTGATGATTTTGGACTTGTAGATGTAGGTCTGGCTTTAATAAATCAGAGTGTGACCTGAGATTTTGGCCCGTACACAGCATTCCAGATGTTTGGTTTATCATGGCAGGCACTGCATTTCCATATGCTAGCAAGAAGCATGCCAGTTTCTGCTGTAATGACCCCTTCTAACATGCCCTGGATCGCAGCGTTTGCTTAAAAGTTTGCACAAACCTTTCAGCCAAGCCATTGGTGGCTGGGTGGTATGGTGCTGAGGTGATATGTCTAATACACCTCTACCCCGATATAACACAAATTTGGATATAACGTGGTAAAGCAGTGCTCCGGGGGGGGGGGGGGGGGGGGGGGGGGGGTG